>NW_022601403.1:918072-920228 GCF_009176505.1 Sitodiplosis mosellana | reverse complement strand
CCATATGGGGGGTATTTGTTAGACTACTTTGACAATATTTATCGATTGGGACTATCCGTTTACCCAAAAAATGCCATCTGGTGTTTGCTCCAGTACAAAATATTGTAAAAATAATCGATTTTTGCACTTTTTCAACGATAATTCGCAGGTTATTCATTTTTTTGGATACTGTCTTCGGCAAAATTGTGGCCGTTGTAAAAACAAACAACTCTTCTGAACACTTAACCCAACAAAATCACATCCAATGTGTTTTGAGTTAAGATTTTTGAAAGTGAAATTTCGAGCCAAATAAGTGGTCAGAACATGCTTATTTTGGATTTATATGTTCAGAAAGGTTGTCTATTTTTACACTGGCTACTTTTTTGTCGAAGACCGTGTCCAAAAATATTGAATAAATTTCGAATTTTAGTCAAAAATATGGAAAAAAAGTGAGAAAAAAACGGTTTAAGTAGTCTGAAGTACTCTTAAGTACTCTTAAGTACTTCTAAGTACTCTAAATGTACATCATAATATAGTTAGGATTAAAAAAACAAATATTTGCGCAATCTGGAAGAAATTATTTTTTCTCCCGGGAAGAAATTCAAACAATATCCCAGGAAATTAATCAGGGGAGGGTCGGAGGGCAATATAAGTGGGTCCAATCGATAGATCTCGTCAAAGTACCCCAACAAACACCCTTCCAACTGGGCGTAAAATCCATTCCTAAGCTTGAAAATTGGATCAATATGATTCTTCCCATTGAATTCATGGTATATTTTAAAATGCGATTTCCGGGCTTGGGAGTGGGTTCACCCCCCCAAATGAGGGGTATCGTCAGAGTACTTTGACAAGATCTATCGATTGGACCCACCCATATTGCCCCCTGACCCTCCCCAGACCATTTTTTGGAGTAATGTATATGTAAGGGAAGCATCATCGATAATAACCCTGTGGGGGGGGGGTCAGGAAATGGGTCAGTTGACATCAGGGGAAGCTCCAATCGATAGATCTCGTCAAAATACATTGAGATACAAACTGGTCCGGGGGGCTCTTTTTTGTTTTCTTTGTGTCGCAATAATCCACCAAGATTGCACGTTGTCTCAGTTTTGATTTGTTTATTGATTTTGTTGTTTTTGTGGAATTAATTCATATTTCCAATGGCGATTTTTTCACACTGTTCGATGTTGGCATTTTGTTGGAATGAATCGATACAAGAGAAAAAAATGAAAAAAAAAAATAACACTCCAAATACCCAGAACAAATGAGTCAATCAAGTAGACTCTGTAAACAAACAATGTGTTGAGTGTAGAGCTGTGTGCGAACACGTCTGCTAGCGTCGGAATGCTGAGCGCAACATAACATCTGTTTGAAAGCCACTTAAATAAGTGAATTTTTGCGATTCAAACTCAGTTACTTTTCAGCTTTTAAAGCAACTGGTTGATACGCTACGAGGCTTCTTATTCACAAAAGCAGTGAACAAGCTCAGATTCACCAGTGCACATGTAAGAACTAGAAGATATCAGGGCGTTATCTCTTATCAGTAACTGATAAGGAAAAATTCGCGTTTTCGCGGTTTTCGCGCAACTGATAAGAAATAACGAAATGGTGTCTTTACAAATATTGTAATAATCAAAGTGCTCTACAACTTTGCTGAAGACAGAAGTCACTTATCTCTTGTCAGTTTCGTTAAAAATGAGAAGGCGAATATTCGCGTTTTCGCGGTTGTTCACGTATTGCGTGTAACTGATAAGAGATATGAGATATCCGAGTTCGGCAAAGTTGTAGAAGACTTTCAGTACTACAACTTCGCCGAAGACACCAAGTTGCTATCTCATATCACGGTCCAGTTTCCATGAAAAAACACATTACGGGCATTGTATGCCCGAGGGACAGGCAACGCACATGTGTGTGTGGGAGGTAATATCTCACACATGCTTACACATATATACGTATATGAAATTTCACTAGTGTGTAGCTAAAGGTTCAAGCTATCGAACGGTACAAATTTCTTTTTTTTTGGTTTTTGTTAGTTGCATTTGTATTTCAAAGTCGCTTCGAGCATTTTATGCCCGAGAGACAATCATAGTGTTAAATGCAATTCAAATTTTGCATTACTAAACTAGTTCGTGCTGAAGTGTTCCAATTGAAATCGATATCAAGTTCAGAGAAGATGTAAA
>NW_022601403.1:866345-918062 GCF_009176505.1 Sitodiplosis mosellana | reverse complement strand
AATCGGTAATTACTCACAGAAAAATGGAAGTCAAACATTTAACTTTACGAAGTCAATGACTTCGTAAGGCTAAATTTTTGACTTCCATTTTTCAGTGAGTAGGAGACTTTTCATCGTATAGAAGTGTAAAAACTTACATTCATTTGGGCACATGTAAGAAATACACATTTATTGGTAAGAAGAAAAATGTTACGCCTGAAATATCTGCATGAATTTGATCAGAGAACAAAATTGGCTGGATTTTCAACTGATATTGTTGTAAATAACTGGATTGTTCACTGTTCAATTCGACAAACACTGCCGATTTTACATTGATAGGCCTTGCGAATAGGAAGTTCCATACTAGGGGCATTTCTCACACAAAAAATTTGAGCAAATGTGCAAAAATGTCTATTATTTCTTCTTTTTCATTGAAATTGTAAGAAAATGTACTGAAATGACGATATTGCTTGAATAAAAGTGTTATGGAAGTAGTTTTTAGTGGATCTCAAGGATCGTTCAGAACTGCTCCCGATTCTGGAAGTGGGTTTTGGTGGATCCTCAGGATGAACCAGATCCGGTTTGACAATGCCCTGGCCCATCCTGAAGATCCACTTCCAGAACCGGGAGCAGTACTAAACGATCCTGGGGATCCACCAAAACCCACTTCCAGAACACAAGTTCAGTGTAAATGAACATTTATTTACACGAATTGATAAAAATTGATCGAATCGGACCGAACGGAAGAAATTTTTCAAAATTTATAAGAATTCATTCATTCTTTTCGTGAGAAATGCCCCTAGGTTCCATACGGAAAATATTTTTTTATCATTTTTATTTTATTTAGAATGGCGAAAAGTTTAATTTTTGTATCTATACTTATTTTAGATCGTTCAAACTGGCTCGAAGTTATTGATATTGAATTGTTCTCAATTTTTAAATGGCTATTTATGTGGAGACTTCGATTTAATTTATAATTTTTCCCGCCGTAAATTCAGATGTACGAGCTCGAAATGTATAAAGTGTTATGTAAATTTATGCTAATTTTGCCATTACTCATATCGATTGTACACTGTGATGACCCGCCTACAGTAAGAAAGACCAACAATGGACCTGTTAAAGGCATAGAACAAACAAGCTTCTTCGGCACAAAATATTATTCATTTCGGGGAATTCCATACGCCGAAGCGCCGATCACAGGAGTGGATCCATACATTGGAGTATACGTTGATCGAAGATTCAAGGTAAGGAATGGAAGCGAGAAAATAAATGTCAACATAAAAAGTAATTTTTTTTTCAATCGATCAAACTCATTTCAATCGATTAAAAACGAATTTTCCATTGGAAGCCACCTCAACCACTCGAGCGAAAATGGTATACACCTCTGAAGGTGCAAAACTTCGAAGATGGATGCATCGCATCGTTGATTATCATGCCAAAATCGGGAAGAACAAGCGAAAATTGTCTCTTTCTTAACATTTATGTTCCAGGTGAGCTTTATTACATTTTTAAGTGAAAATTATTATTGATTATTTTCCAGTTAAGTTAAAATTGAGTGTCCGATTTAATGCATCAAACTTGTGTTTCCCTCCTTCAAAAGCCGGAGGTGCAATGAGAAAAACTGTTCTGATATTTATTTATGGTGGTGCTTTTACTGAGGGATCATCACATGACATGATGTATGGACCAGACTTTCTCATCGATGAAGACAATATTGTGGTCACATTCAATTACCGCTTGGGCATTTTTGGCTTCATGAATCTTGGTTTCGGTGAATACACCGGCAACATGGGTTTGAAAGATCAGCAAGTGGCCTTGAAATGGATTTATGAGAATATTGAACATTTCTCGGGCAATAAAGATGAAATTTTGATATTCGGAGAGAGTGCAGGTAGGGGTCGAATTTCGATAAAGTTATAAATTTCTCCATAAAGTGGTGATATATTAACATCATGTATATAATTTGTTTCTAATAGGTGGGGCTTCCGTCAATTATCATATGCTTAATGAAGAGTCACGAAAGTATTTCAACAGAGCATTTGCACAAAGTAGCAGTTCCTTGAATTATTATGCATTACAAAAACAAAATCACTTGGAGAGAATGCAAAATTTCTCGAATATTCAAGACAAACAGCAGTTGGTCGAATATTTGAAGGCGGCAGACAGCGCAGAACTTGCTAAATTACTAAAACAAAACGAATATGGAAAAATTTTAATTGATCTATTATGGGCTCCAACCATCGAAAGTCCTGAAACGAAAGGAGCGTTCATAACAAAAACACCTGAGGAAATTTACAAATCGGATAAGGCACCAGTTATGGATGCTATGTTCAGTTTTACATCTGATGTATTTAAAATAAATGAAGATTAGAATTGCGCACATTGTTCAACTGGAAATATTCTTTCCTTTGCTCTCATTAGGAATTCGTAACTTTCAATCAAGATATACCTACAAGCAGTGAACCGTTTCTTAGTGGAGATTGGAAAGATTCAAAGATGCTGCTGCCATTCCCAGGATTTGATAAAGATACTTATCCAGAGGTAATTCTTATAATTATATTTATTTACTTTATAAAAATTGAACGGAACAAGAGGTATTCATTAGTATCAACTCCTATTCTTACTCTAATCAGGAGTACAAGCATGCGATTGATCTGTTGAAAGACGCCTATTTCAATGACACAACCAATGCTGATGCAATCAAACGTGGAAATATCGGTTTACTCTCAGATTCGAACATCAACTACGGCGTTCTTAAAGCTGTCCGGTATCAAGTGATAGCAAATAACAGAGAAAACCCAAAAAATACGTTTCTAATAAGGTTTGAATGTCAATATGTAATTATAATCATAATCACTCTTTCATTGCTTCTTCTTTAACTGTTTTGCATTAGATTTTCCGTAGAATCTGACGTCAATGTAGTCAAAATCCTGCTTCGCGTGAATATTGATGGAGCAGCTCATGGGGATGATATTTGTTATATATTCCGGTATAGACAATTCAATAACCGCTTTCATCACACTTGTTGTAAAATCAAGTGCACTTAATTTGGTCAATGGTTTTCTCTTTTAAATTTCAGTTGTGGTGTAATGGATGGTTACAAAATGTACGATAATGCATTAAAGGTCAGAGACATTTCCAATATGAATTATAGGGCGATTAAGCGTATGGTCTACATAGTCACTAATTTTGCTCGAACTGGGTGAGTTGTGAACTAACTTTGAATATTGTTTCTTATCAATTTCATTCGTTAATATCTATTTCATTCAATTCTTAGCAATCCATCGGTGAAAGGTGATACCAAATTTAAATCATCGACATCACCAGACGAAATTTTCAGCCAAGAGATCGTAAACGATCGAAAATCCATCTTGGTAACCAACATAATGGACCAACTACACTTCAACACATGGAAGCAGATTGATGACTCCTATCAAAGATTGAAAATTGATGACAACTTGTAACGCCTTTTGTTGTGATGACCACAAAAATGAGGACAACCAAAACAATTTCAACACAAATTTTCTATTGATATTTGGATAAGCTGTCAATCAAAAATCTAGGGGGTAATAAGTATTGACGCATTTGCCGCGTTTGTACAGCGCTCGTCTGTGTTATTGTTGTTGTTTTCATGTTCCTTCCTCTCATTCGTATATACAAATACGCATGAATCTTCTGGTATTCATTTGCCGTATTTACATGCATTTGTTCCCGTTATTACCTCCTAGTCAAATGTACACTTTTCGTTAATGCAAACAGAAAAAATAAAACGAAACATATTCTTCAAATTCATTGTATTTTGACGACTGATTTAAATTGTACGAGTCTCCATATCGCACATTGTATCTCAATGAAGCAGTGGACATGTTGTCACACGCGAAGATATAGCATTTCACTCTATTTAGCGATTCATTAGTTGCCGAAACATCGTCTATGCAGTGCACTCGATATTTAATGTGAAATCCTAATATTCAGTTAGCCGAATGACCTATGGCTACTACGATGAAGTACAACGTTATATCTAACGTGAATTATTACTCATTCCGTTTGATTATAATCTATATAGGGTTTGCTGTGCTTCTATGAAATTCATCCGACATTAAAACCAAATAACCTCGTGCAGCTTGGCGTCATTTTCTCCACTTCCATATGTTTGCAATGATGTTTGAACTTTGACAAGCAAGCTTCTACAATACAAATTAAATGTGAGTGGAGACGCCACAAAAATGACTCCAAAATCGTCGATTAATGATCGAACTACTTTATCACCTCTTTGGATTTTTTTTGGATTTCGGATAAATTCGGGGAATCGGAATGATTCGTCGCGTACGCCTATTGGTGTGTTGCGAGCGGCCCGATTGTCACGCTGTCCTTGGGGCAGTGGAGTTTTGTTTTGGCTGTTTAGAGGAGAGTTTAGAAAGCATGAGCTAGGCGAGGAATCGCTGTACTTGCTTTGTTATAAAATTCGAGAATCTTTTGCAAGAAGTTTTTATTCATTTCGCATGGTTGAAATCGTGTTTGTTGAATATTTCAAATCTAAATCGGGATAGGCGTTCACATTCGCATATGATGTGAGCTGCCGTTTCTGGTGCTCTGCCGCATAAGTCACAGTCTGGATCATCTCTCAGACGTCGCTTGTGATTGTGATAGTTAAGACGGCAGTGACCAGTGAGAATACCTATTGCTTTCTTTAATGTCGCTTTGGGTAGCGTGAGAAGGTATTTCGATATGTCGGATTGTGGGCGCGTGAAAAATAGTTTAGTTTGCCTACAGATGTTTGTTGCTTGCCATATTCGTTGAATTGTTTCCTTTTGCCATGAGTCATTCGACTTCCTGCATTCGGATGTATTCAATGGTAGCATGAATTCCGGATTTGCGATGCTATTATCACCTCTTTTTAAGAAATCAAACACTGTTTTTGAATTCACCACAATGTGACAATTGTTAGTGGCGCCAACTGTATTTCAACTAGTACGATATCATTTTAGGCAAAAGTTACATATCATTATCCCAAGCAAAAAACTGTATTGGATATAGGCAAATTAAAGCAATTGAATCGTTGTCGATTCAAAAATTGTAGAGTCAATAAGTAGCATTATCTAAAATACTTGAGTAATTTAGAATGACATTACGGTACCAGTTCATGTGCTTAAAAAGGAACAAAAATCATTTCTGGAATAATATTAATAATAATATTACTGTTGTAATATATATCATTTTCGTTGTATCATTGTTATTAACTTCTCTCTTTGAATTTATGATATGATGAAGTGTTCTCAAGCGTACGATGAATTTATAAATGGTGTTTTTACACTATTCTTGACAGTTCTAACATTATTGTTGTATTATGTCGTGTGGTTAATTGTATAGGCAAAGGATATAATGTCATATATCATCTCTCAAATAGTACGTGCATTTAGATACAAACATTTGCAAATGCTACGATTGCGTGCGAATGCGAATGGAACCATTCAATATATTTAAATACAAGCATTATACGAATGGTACTGCAAATGAGTGTGCTATTCAAATGAGTAGCATTGCGAATGCACGAATGCAACTAGAACTGAACGAAATTTTAAGACACTTGTCAAAACAGTGCAAATTCAAGTCGTTAAAATGGTAGACAGAAATTTAATGTAAAAATTATATCATACATTTCATTTTTAGGGCCTCGAAAAACTTTTTTCTGAATTAGTGAAATTTTCCAATAATACAATTCCAGTTGATATCAAAATAATTCTGAAAATAAGTGCGTTTGACACAGAGTCATCGCTAATGTTAATTGACCGTGAAATTATCAACAATATTGAAGAATTTGTGAACGAAATTTTAGAAAAACTCAAAAATACTTCGTTTGAAAATACTGTTTTACACTGATTTTGTTATGTTTTTTATTACGAATTAAAACAAGTAATTGTTTTTTTCTTTTTTTATTTATGGTGGAGCGATTCAAGACTTTTGGTATCGACAAAATTAATGAATTATTTGCCAGACAATATTCTTATGCTGTATCTTTCAAATAAAATTTATGTTCGTTTATAAATTCTTCTATATCGCTAATGCTTTTAGAATCAATGGATAACAGAGCAGTTTCGCATTCAAATCCAGCACTTATTATGATTTTTTCTAAATTTGCCGGTAGTTTTTCGCTCAATTTCTTTTCTAATATCTGAAACACACGTGAACTCATTGCTTATAGCGTTTTTAGCGCTCAATCGCTACTGACGTTTGAGTGAACACAAGTATTTGTAGCCATTTGCGAATGTGTTAATACATTCACTATGGAGCGTCGCTTTTCAAACGGGATATATTTGGTTCAATATTTCAAATCAGCGGTCATTCAAAAATGTGCCTGGCTTAGTTCTTTCAAATGTACACGTTGCACTAATTCAAATGGAAAAAAAATGAAACGAAACATTTTTCAGTTCATGGAAAATATTTCTACATGGATGACTGATTTACATTGCATGAGTTGCGCCACATTGTCCATAGTATACCACATAGTATCATCAATCGATTCGATTTCTACAACTGTATTTTTCAGTGATAATTCGTCGCAAAATGAACGACTCAAAAAAGTGTCTGTGTCCAATGTGCTTTTGAAGCTTAAATTCAAAGTACGTCCAAATCGAAGGCTGTGGTGGAACGAAAACTGAATGAATCGATTGAACTTCAAGTGGGAAAAGCCCAAAAAGATACTCAATAAGCTTCAATACGATGTGTACTTAAAATACGAGCCATTTCAAATGTGAACTAAGTGCGAAACTGATGCGATAGATGCCGATACACATTTCCCCCCATAAAGTTTCTATTCGTCGCATCGAAAACACTTAATCAAATAGAGTCGTTTGTTTTTGTCAAAGCGTAGTTAGTCTATAATTCATAATCTCAAGTACTATTTAGAACTTAATCTCAGTGAATATTATTATCACTGCATTGATTACTTGAATATTGTAATACAGTTGATACCAACGTAAGTACTTATCAGCAAACAATTGCAGTTACTTCATCAATCAACAGTTTTATTTGTCACCCGATAGCAAAAACGAATGAAACAATATCTATAACAAACAACGACTTGTAAACAAACAACTTAGATTATATTATTAGACTATTGTTTCTGCCTCAACAAAAACATATTCGTTTTTTGTTATTAACAAAAATCACGCATAAGATGCTTTTTATTTCAATTTTTTTTTTCAATGACAGGAAAAATCCATTTCTTTAAAGTGGTTTGAAAAATGTATTTTTTGCAATTCGCTGAAAAAACTTCTTTCCATTTTCCGAAGGAAACATTTTTTGTCTTTTCTGGAGAAAAATGTTTTTTGGTCTCTTTTCCGTTGAAAATACCCAGAAACATTTGATTCGAAACCGTGTTTACATTGTTTGATTTTGATTTTCATTCGACTATTTTCAAATTGTCAATTTCATTGTTTTTTGTTTACGTTCATTTCGATATCATTCTTTTTCCCTTTTATTACGTTCTTCGTTTGAGTTTAATGGAATTGTTGTTGCCCTCATGGTTTGCAACACATTCAATTGTGAAATGCACGAGCAAATGATAAAGGGTTAATTTTAATTCGGCCATTGGATAGAAACAGCCCACGCAATTCCTTGGTCCTATTCCGAACGGTGCATACGTGCCGGCCACATGAGCTTTTCGATTTTCGTCGCTGTAGCGTTCTGGGTCGAAGACTTTACTATTTGGATAATATTGTGGATCATTTTGTAGGATATACGTTGGCAACCAAACGGCATCACCGGGTTGAATTTTAACCTTTTCACCATTGCCATTCTCAAGTATATACGATCTCGTGGCTCGTCGTTTCAGTAAAGGCGCAATTTCGCACATTCTAAATGCTTCGTTAATCACCATTTCAGTGTATTTCATCGCGATGAGCCCGTCATAGCTAAGCCCATTCCCATCAAGACGACTTTCAATCTCGACCATTTCGTCGTACAATCGCTCCTGAATTTCGGGATGTTCGGCCAGTTTTTGCATTACAAACGTTGTAATCAAATTGTTTTCCGTAATAACACTCTCGTAAAATTCAAAACACTGCGATACCAATTCATCATCATCGTAATCTACAGGGAGGAAAAAACAACAACTCAAGTTTGACTTGACATCAACAAAAAAAGCAAATAACAAATGTCAATCATACTGTTTGTGGTGTTATCGCCGGAGTCACGTAATATTTGAAGCAATTGAATGTAATCGGAGCGTTGAATTTTATTGGCAATTCGATTATCAGCGATGTCGATGCATGATTTTGTGAAAAAATTCTGATCAGCGGTCGTCATGAGCGTTTTGCCAAACAGGTGTTTCATGACGCGTGGAAAGTGCACAATCAAATGATACATAGCACTGCTTGTCGAATCGCTATGCTCTAGAAATGATTTTGCCGATTTGAAAAACCCATAATCGTTACCATTTGATCGAAGTGAATCGGTTTTTAGACCGAATGCAGTCAAACAGAAGCCATCAACCCCGGATCTTGTACTTATGTCCATCATATCAACAACAATTGATTCATTTTTTCCACTCGTTTCCAATTGTTCGGTCAAAAATGTACAAAGATCTTTTTTATTCTCGTTTAACGACGGAATCACCACTTGTTTTAACTTTTGCCCGCTTAACAAAGGCGTCAATAGATTGCGAATGCGTCGCCAATCGTTTGTTTTCAAATTAGTAAGCTCATGACCGAGAACAGTGTCGGTTGATGCATTTATTTCACCGATTCGATTCACAAAACTGCTAAAATCACGAATGGCTATTTGACGAACCAAAGCTGGATCACGGATTAAATACTGAGGGCGTCCACCAATCTCGTGTAAAACAATAAAACGATCATTCGGATATGCGTAGTACAGACGCTTCAGTGTGTTGTGCCACGATTCAATGTTGAATATTTCGCGCCAGTGTGTGCCAAACGGTGGAATTCCGTAATCACATTTGATATTGGTACCCCATAAAGTGCACCATGTTTTGAAAAAATTATAAAACAAATGCCAAATTAACAGCACAACGATTGAAATCAATGCGAACGATTCAAATGTACTCAGTTTGTCCATGGTTTTTGTTTTTGGTTTTTTTTTTATTTCGTTGAAGGCCTTGCAATGTCGTTGTCGTCCGGCCAAATACAACACAAGAAACTGATTGTCGACCAACCAATCGGACTTCTAGTTTGGTGAGCTGTACTATGGCTGCTGATTTTGTTTTTCTGTTTATACATTGCAATCTAGCTACTTGTCGGTGGACAACAGAGATATGATAACACATGTGAAATTTGTAAAATGACAGCAGAAATTGTCAATTGTCCACATTCAGCTATTATTATGAATCGAATATTTGAATTCGGTTTTGAAGCGATAGCAAACGTTGAAAGACGCGACTGTAGTCAATCGAACGTCAGCAGATTCGGTTTTTTCCACACTCGAGCATTTTATGAGTAGTGTTGTCCTCGAGAAAGGTGCTGTGTAGAAGACTCCAGCCAGGAATTTGTATGCATGCTCGTGTTTGATCGATAAATACCAAGACAAATTTAAATTTGCATGAATTTATGTTTACATCGTCCCGAAGACTTTGAGTCATAGTGACAAAACGTTACGACGATGCGCACCACTACGTTTTGTAATTCTCTAAACGTAGTGGTACGCGTAGTCTATATGTTTCACTTTTTTGCTTCGAGACGAGACGAAATCGGCGTAAATACACGATTCAAGAAAATTTCCCTATCCTGGGTTCATTTCTGTTGTCTAATCTGGGCTCATTTCTGTAGAGGACCATTTTTCCTGAGAGGAAAAGAAAACCTCTCTTTTTCAGCTTGGAATCACCCTCTTCCTTGAGGAATCCTTGTTTTCTCTGCCTTCGCTTGTTGGTTGAATATTCAAGTTCTCATAAATACAGTGACATATGAGAGCTGTCTGTAACCGTGATGAAACCGGTATTACAGTAGAACCTCGATTATCCGTCCTCCCATTATCCGTCACCTCCGTTAACCGTCACACCTTTTCAAGGTGGAAAAGTTTTTTTTCCAGTTCATTTTTCAGTTTAGCAACATACGAATAAAGTTGCCAACTAACTTTCATAATCAAAATCAATTGTGTGCCCCTTGTACATTCGTACAATAAGATTTGAAATCAGAGGCTTTGCGTTTTCGGTACACTTCTCGTATATACAAGATTGTCCAATATTTTGGACAATGCACCAAATCTGTTCTCATATCTATTGTATATTTTTTACATCACCTTGTTTTTCATCATAAACTAATTAGAAAGTATGGAAATTTGGATTATTTTGTTCTATTTATATGAAAGTCTCGATTGTCTGTCTTTTTCGATGATCCGTCAATGCGCTGGTCCGGTGCCTGACGGATAATCGAGGTTCTACTGTAAAATGATGAAAGTGTTGTATGGTATAAATTATGAAAACCAAAATCCCAAAAGAGAAGTTTGACACTGGTCAGTCGGCAATTTTGCATGATAGAAAAAATCGACTATTTCACATCCGTTACATCTCCCTTTTGAGTTTTTTTTTCATTCAATTCGAACAGAGAAAAAACTTTGAACAATTCTTTGTTTCGGGAGCCTGGCGATGTGTTGTTTTGAGATTTGAGTCTATGATACAGGCCAATCAGTGTCTATAAGACAACGTCTATGCTACTGTTCAGGATTTGTTATGCCAGTTTAAAAATAGATGGACTAGTTTTTGGAAGGAATTGAGAGCATAGTCCGTCAAGCGATTTTGCCTCTGAACAAATCATTCCGACCTATTTCGATGAACGAATGATGAATGACTGCGTTTTACGCACCTTTTTTTATATTGAATCATTGAGTCATAGTTTTCACAGCTGTTTAGCACATTTTTTCATTTGATCTGCGCTTTTCTCCACTCTTGTTGGGCTTTCTACGATTTTCACTTCTTTTTATTCGTTTTATGATTGTTTTTTTTTTCTCTCTCTCTCTCTTCCTCACATTCTTACTACTTTTCCTGTTTTTTCCGAGTTCGCAATGAGAGAATCTCTCATGATGAGAATCTCATCTATCCTTTTCTAATCATTCTCTATTCCTTTTTATAATCTCGATTATTCTTTAAATTGTTTGTCTCAAAACGGTTTCCGCTTGTTTTCAAAATAAACTTCTATCCTATTCTTCATAGCGTTGCTATGAATGATCCTTTAATTCGAAATTCGAATTGCCACAGAATGGAAATTAATGTCTCTAAAAGTTGATACAAAAAAGTCATTTCTTCATTTGTTGTTGTGCATAATGCGAACCATTTTGTTGCTAATTAGAACACGGTGCAATGCGTCTCGCAATCTTATCAATGCAATAGTTTTTCTAAGTTATTCTAGATTTCTTCATTGCTTGCATGTGATTTCAATCAGAATACGCACATGGAAGTGCACTTGTTTAATTTGCGCTTTGACACGAAATCAATGCAAAATTTTCTGTCTGTTACGGTGGTTGTTTTTATTGTTGTATTTGGCTCGGGTAAAAATTGATTGGGTTCTTGACGAGAAAATGTGAATGAGTGATGTGTGATTAGAAAGCAATTATTGCTATTGACTTCGAAATGAGGAGCGGGCGCGCGCGCGCGCGATAAGACGCATAATCAAATCAATTTAGGCGGATTTGTATGTGTGTGCGTGTGTGACTTCGGAACACCAAAAATAGCCACCGCGGTAATATTTGGTCGGCGATTATCTCTCTCGCTCTCTCTCTCTCTCTCTCTCTCGCCCAATGATCCGATTACAGTATGTGTGATAAACAGCAAAATTACTGTGTCGCGAGCTGTTGATCTGGGACTGCAATTCATACGGACGCGGCGCGGTTGTAAACGACCGAACTTGAACCACATTTTTCTCTCCATTCAAAATTGATTATAAATATTGAGCATCTTACACTTTGATACTTGCTCAATACATTTTTTGGTTGTGAAGCTGAATCGCTATGCTACAGTCTAGCCACATACTTGCGTTTCAATCGCATGTGTTCTGCTTGTTTTTTTTGTTTTTGTTCATCGGCGGGTTATCGCCAAATTTGGCGAATGTTTTCGAAATGCATTTTGACGTGAACAGCGATATTTCACACAAGAATGTTTCGTGTTCGGATGCGAAGAACACGAACAAAAAAGACCACCGCTTCGATTACTTTTCAAGCCGGGGTCAAAATTCGGGGGAGATTCTTCCCATCTGCTGACCATGACAAATGCGATGATAAACGCTTTCTTTTTCATGTGCAATGAACTTGAAATTAACGCGAGGAATAGACGAATGTAATCACAACCACCATTTGAAGACTTTCATTTTTTTTTCTCAGAAAAACGCGTTAGCGCGCTTAAATCAAAACGGTAAAAAAAGCGACATTCAAATTCTATTCAAGGTCAATAATAATAGCAAGAACCACGAAAAAGATGTAAAAAATTATGAACTCACCAAAAACGGAACGAAATGGCTGTAACGCACTCCAAATGAATGAAATCAAAGAGTGTAACAAAACAAAACTCCAACTTTTGCGTACGTTTATGTGGTAACTAAACATAAATGCGCAAAACTTGTAAATAAAAGAGAAAAGAATTGATGAGAATTGAGAATGAAAAACACCGATTTTTTTTTCATTCATATGCATAGCATCATGTCGAATGTCCGAAATATTGATTAGATGTTGGGTTTCATTTTACAAATTTCCGTCCATTGAACCACATGATGTAGCGTTGTATTTGGATGAGTTACAAATAGACTAGAAGTCGCTTAAAAATGGCATATCTTGGTTGTCTTCAAATAGCCGTCAACTCATTGACCGTTTAAGAGTTGTTTGCATTTTCGTTCTTGCGTAAATCCATCATATATACTCTCAATTTGCTAGCAGCTCATGTGTGCGCACATTTGATTGCGAGACATAAAAAAAGGAATGTGTAAAAATTGTGTTCCCTACTGATACGGTATAGAATAATCTCTCATGTTTCGGAACAACTAACACGGGCCGATACAAAGCATCGTACTCTTTCGGATCGTACGTTGTCGTCGTTCACCGTCAACAATCGTCCTGCTCGCTCGCATTTGTTTTCCGATCGCAGTTTTGACCAGAACAGAACAACAACGAAAGAAGTGATGCTACACAAAAATCCGGACGAGCAAATGTGTAGCGAATAACAGAATGAAACGAAACGAAAAAAAAAATTGTGTACTGACAACAACACGATGGGGCAAAAAAATTCATATTGCTTCACACATTTTACAACACACAGCGGCACTTTGGCGCGATAAACTTTTCAAAAGACATCGCTCAATTCGAGGTTAGCAAAACGGCCTGAACGATGTGAAAACGGGGCGCGCTGCCGTTTCGAAATATGCAAACGTTTAGTTGATCATTACCGTCGTCTCGAACGTACAAACAAAACGCACGCGCCTCAGCCATGTCAAACAAAATTGGCAAATTGTGAATCGATCTAGAAGGACTTTTGACTACTGTTTCATTTTGAGCTTGTTTCGTCAGTCGGTTAAGAATTTTTTTTTCTGCATCGATCCTTTAGACGTTTTGTCCAATTGGTTTAGATATTTGAGCGTTACGAATAGTCCATAGTGTTATTTTCAAGTGTAACATCCGTGTTTTGTTTGTGTCAACAATTTTAGTCCGTGTTTTGTTTGTGAACAATTTTAGTCCGTGTGTGTGTGTGTGTGTGTGTATGTCCACCTCAACAATATTTAAATACATTCCAACCACACAACGAAAGCAATAAGGACCGATAATCTCGAAAATGTCTGCAAATAATTTTGGTGATGACAGTGAAGTCACAAATTCATCGCAGCAAAGTTACGAATTGTGCGGTGACAATAATTACAGTGAAAATGATGATGTGAACACGGAAAGTGATACAAAATCGGCGCACAGCAGCTATTCAAATGCCACATATAGTGCCACATACAGTGGCAATGATGTAGTCATCAATCAAATTGACAATGAGCATTTTACTGACCATAATATTGATGATAACAGCATTAGAAAGCCGCGTCCATTGCGAAAGACATGCTGTAAGTCAAGCTCGGGATCACGGCAGATTTTTTGTTTCTCACTTGACTCTTTTGTTGTTGTTGTTTCGTCTGTGTCGCACTATAAATTTTGAACAAATCGCTTCGAGCAATTCCACTGACGCGCTTGTTTATATTGGCGATTCAGAGTTTTTTTTTTCATTCGCTTCCCATTTGTTTTCTTCATCATCATTATTTATAAACAAGGAAGTCGAGCATGCGTCTGTCAGCGTTGATAAAAAAAGTGATTATTTCAGACTCATCTATTTGTCCCTCTATCATTTTGCATTATTTGACGCAGTAATGAAATTAAACAATTAATCGGGTTCAAAAACAAAAATTGCTCTGTTCCATGTATTCTTTTGTTCTCTCGTTCTCTCTGTCTCTCTCTCTCTCTCTCTCTCTCTCTCTCTCTCTCTCTCTCTCAACTTTTTGTTCTTATTTCATATTGAACTTCAAGGCACTATCATCACATTATTGATTGGGTTATTACTTTTCGCCTGGGGCCTTGTCACATTGGCCGTACCAATTTATGATTTTGTGCTGGTTCAACGACTGAGAATGCAGCCAGGACTACCGCCTTATGAAGAATGGGTTATCCCAACGCCTGAGGTACGGTTAAGCGTTTACATTTTTTCCGTTGAAAATCCAGACACTTTTTTGGATGGCACCGATGAAAAACTTCGCCTCATCGAAATCGGACCCATTGTCTATCGTGAAATTCTTCATCATGAAAATGTTAAATTCCATGAAAATTCCACGCTGTCATACTCGGCCAATCGATGGGTCGAATTTCTTGAGGATCAAAATGAACCCGGCATCCTTCAACGCGTCATTCTGGTGCCGAATTTTGTACTTTTGGTAATTGATTAATTTTTTTTTTAATATGTAAACAAATGTATATATACATCTTGGGAATGATATCATTGGCGTCACTTTTTTCAAATCACAAAAGCAGAAATTACTAGAAATTTTGCTAATTTATTTTGTTATTTGGTCACAGAGAACGACAAATTCAATTTTTTTTTTTCAAGTAAGCCTCACTAATGTAGTATTTGTTGTTTACTGTTTGCTTGAATGTTTTGTTTTGAATTGAAGTGATTCATGTTGCGGTTTGAAAAGAACTGGATCCCTTGATTGTTTACGTAGATTACGATTTGGAAATTATTTTTTATAAACTGGTTTAATTTGACTCAAATTACACCGATGAATTCAAATTTAACTTGAATTAAAATGTGATAACCGTGGGGCAGATCACTCAATCAGTAAAAAAAGGAAGTATATGCATTATAATCACTCAAAACAAGTAACTGTAAGAGTTTACCAGTAATTGCACGAAAAAAACTAAATGCAAAAGTAATTTTTGACCAAGAACTTTTTTTCTTGTAATGTATTTCAATTTTGAGTACCTATGCAGTTAATTTTTCTCGTGTATTTACTACTAACTTTCGTGTTTCGTGTAATTACTCTGTTTTGAGTGATTTTCCCCTTGGTGATAACTAATCATGACTAAAAATAACTAATTTTGGACATTTTGTGACTAGCAACTGGTTAAAAATGATTGTCTTACAAAAAAAATCAAATTTACGTATTCTATTTGAGATAATCACGTTTAGCCAGTGACCAGTAAGTCAAAATGTCCAAAATGAGTTATGTTTACTCATCGAATCAAACTTTTAAGCTTTTGCGTCAACAAAAAGTTGAATTGGACCAAAGTCCAAAAGAAAAAAGAAATGCATTCAATCCAAACAATAACAAAGGCTGACTTACCTGATTGAACTGAACCTCAATCGCTCATTGTAATGGCAAATGTACTAAAAGTCAAGTCCATATGGCAGTTATAGTTTGAAAGAGAGACGCAATTCGAAAGTTTAGACCGTTTTTTATTTGAACGGCTAAAGAAAATTAGCTTCCAAATCGTATCTTCGTTAACTATTGACATGATTTCTATGGCTGGAGATGAAATTGGATTGCAGGCATGAGTATGATGAAACGTAGCATAAAAAAACAATTACAGGTTCAAATCAATAATGTTCCTAATGAAACGAGTCACCAGATAGGAAAAGCAGACACGCCAGCATGAAACATGAATTCACATAGATCCAATATGATGTGTGTGTGTGTGTGTGTGTGTGTTACTTCTAACATAAGAAGTCCATGTTACTCTACTGCTGCACATGTGGAAACATGCATTGCTCTCCCATATTACGCACGAAATGTTTCATCGTACTTATACCTGTACTCTCATTTTCTTCATCTGATCATTTATTCCTTTTTCCGATCTCAATCGAAACAGGCGACTGCTGCATCTCTCAATGAAAACTGGATCAAGAAATTGGGTTTCAACTCGATGCTGGGTGATGAAGATACAGTATTCTTGAATATGACCGTTTTCGATTATTTGTGGTTCTATCGAAGCAGTGTAATACAACGCGTTCAAAATATTGCATCATTTTTAGTACCGACCAACAACAGTGGATGCTTGCATCAGGTAAAAATTCGATAAAATTTAATTTTCATTTGAGAAAAAAAGGGTGAACGTTTGAAAGACGTATGAAAATACCATTTTTCATTGTTATTACCTTCGTAGATTTATGCTGATTTCAATGATCGTTACAACGTTCGAATTGGTCCGGGATACGGAGCCAAGGACTTCTTTGAGATAACATCTGGTTGGTTTAAATTACTTTCAACAACAATCTAATTTGGAATTTATTGTACTTCAAACCAACGTTCGATCAACAATCATAAAACGAATCTTATAATTTATTTCATTAAAGTGAATGGAAAAACGGTTGTTCCCGGTTTCGATGTGGCTCACGGTGAATGTAATGCTTCGATTATCGGTTCAACGGAGGGAGCATTGTACAGAAATCACTTGACTGAGGACTCAGTGCTTTGGTATTGGCGTAAACCACTTTGTCGAAAAGTGCCGCTGTACTTCGAAAAAAAAGTGCAAAAAGGACCATTTGAAGCGTACAGATATATCTTACGTGAAGATGTGTACGATCGTTTTGAAAACGAAACCTTAGACTGCTATAAAGGTTCCTTCCAACTGCTTCCCGATGGATTGAGCGACGTTTCCAAATGCTTTTTCGGTAAGTTCTGTTTTTTATTTTGATTTTCGAACATTTTTTCGGATTTAGTCACACGGGTTGAGGGAATACTTTGGGCTGAGAAAGTGTGAGCTACTCTGAAAGTGTCGAAATCGACAGAAAATGACAGTGGGCTTGTAGTAAAATCCACTGGAAATAGTGAAATCACTATCTACAACAACCTTTAAAAACCATTTATGCCTTGCGGCGTCTGGTCTGTTCTGTAATGATGGCCCCATTCTTCCTCCAACTACGTTCCCTTCCAATACACTCTGTTGAGAGCCAGGTCTTGAGATTCCCTATTCCAATCAGAATTCTCTTTCATTCACATCACATCTATTGTTATAACACTCCCAACTATTGTTATAACTGAAGCTGCCAACTCTTTTCGGCAAAAAATCAGTACAGTTGGTAGCATTAGTTATAAACCTACTCCAAAAATGTCTAGAGAGCCCTAAAAAATCGCCAGATATTCAAGATTTTCAAACACAAACAAAAATCATACGAAAATTCCAACCAGTCTCATTAAGTTCAATGCCACACTTCATTTTCAATTAATAAGAAAAAAAAATATTTCTACGCCGTTCAACTCTAAGGCAAAACCACACCAGTTATCATTTCATTTAGTTTTTTCCTCCTTTTGTTTTCAGATATGCCCTTTGCTGCGTCAAATCCACACTTCTATGGCCGATATCCGAATGCGTTGACAAATAAATTAGAAGGTTTCAAACCGATTCGGGAGCGCCATCAAAGTTTTATCATCGTGGAACCGATTATGGGAGTGCCGATCGATCAGAGTGCACGCTCTCAAAGCAATGTCATCATTCCAGATTTGTACGGATTCAACGATAAAATTCAACGTTTCAGCAATATGGCACTTCCGACATTCTGGGTGGAATATGTAAGCATTCATTCTTTTTCTGTGTTGCTATTTCACTCTCTTTACTAGGAAAACAATTTCATTCCTACTTATTTTAATCATCATCTTCGTCCTATTTATTGAAGGAAAAAATTATTTTTAATTTCATAAGCCATATCCAAAAATATCCACTTTATATGACCCGAAAGATCTTTTTTGCGGTTTCAATCTGTTTTTTGGTAATACAACAAAACCAATTGAATTTTTCTGGATTTTTTTTCAGAAATTTATATTAGGATTTGTATAGCGAGATAATTTATTCAGAACGTTCAATTTCAATCAATTTTATAAATTTTTATTTTCAATTTTCCTGAAATTCATATGGGATCTTATGGGGAACTGGAAACATGTTTCCAATCCATGTTTCCTAGTGTGACTGCACCCTAAGGATAATACTAACATTATAATGATTTTATCAATTGATTTTTTTTTGTAGATTAAAACGACAACACAAAAAATAAATTGATATAATTGTGTCAGTTTGCGCCCAAAAAACAATCTTTCTCTGATTATATTGATTATAATTTTCATTCTAAATTAAATTTAATTTTCTTTTCGAATTATTATTGGCGTTGTTGTACTATTTTACTCCAGCAAGTGACTCTCGAATGGAACTCATTCTGATTCATTTATCATCACTCTCAACAAAATTCTTTTTTTCTTTTTGCTGAATAAAGAACAACTAAACTGAGTCCACTGCGAACAACGTCTTTTTTACGCTAACAGCAATTCGTACACGAACGAGTCAGTGTGACAATTGGCGTGAGCGAGAAAAAATTCGACAGCAAACAATTTGGTTATGTCGGTTTTTTAAAATATTACTGTAAAACATTGTTCAACCCACATCACTTTTTTGAATTTCTCTTCATATAGCTTTGGAAAAGAAATTCACGAAATTTTTTATATTAAATATGGGCTAATTTTGTGTTATTCAATCAAAAAAAATTTTTGAAAAAGAATTTTTCTTTTCATTCTGTTTTTCTATGGCTTTTAATTCATTTATTTTTTTTCATCATTAATTAATATCCATTTCTATTGACTAGATCGAGAGGAGAGTAAGTTCATCTGACTTTGTTATGAAAGAGAAGAGTAAGTTTCTTTCGACTCAAAAATGGTTAAAGGCGAGTATGTTCATTTTTGGCGGGTCTTCGAGGTTTTCCACGGTTTCCGCGGAACTGATTAGAGATAACAACTTGGTGTCTTCGGCAAAGTTGTAGCACTCGAGGTCTTCTATAACATTGCTGAAGTCAGTTTCCTCTTATCTCTTATCAGTTCCGCGAAAAGCGCGAAAAATGATAAGAAAAAAAAGTTCTGTATAAAATTTGCTTTTTTGTGTGCGCGATTTGCGCGCAACTGATAAGAGATAAGAGATAGATGTCTTCAGCAATGTTATAGGAGACCTCAAGTACTACAACTTTGCCGAAGACACCATGTTGTTATCTCCTATCAGTTGCGCGAAAACCGTGAAGACCGCAGAGGCTAGACGGTACTACAACATACTCTACTTTAACGCCAACAGAATCATCACAAAACATACTCTCCTCTTTCAAAATATATTAGAATTTTTTCACATACTCTCCTCTCGATCTAGTCAATAGATTTATGGTTATTTCTTTTCATTTCTTCTCATTTTTTTCCAATTTTATCCATCAATTTACTAAGCAGTCATAATACAAACGTCATAATTTGAATTAATTTTCCTATTTCTCTTCATTTTCCACAGCATCAGCGTCAACTGACGCAAAGCATTGAGAATTTATTGTATTTCACGTTATTCGTGTTGCCAGTGTTACAGTACGTGATAACGGCCGTTTTGCTTCTGGTCGGGGTCATGTGTTTGACCATTGGAGTATTGCGTTGTATGCCACCGAACGAAGAAAAGCACCAAAATTCACCGCAAAGTAGTCCATCATCGAAATTTGGCACTAACTGTAAATTACACGAGGCTGAAATAACATGGAATTTTAAATAGATTTAAGCAAAAAAAAAGGAAAGAAAAAGACAAACGACAAAAAATCAAAATTAAATTTTTTCTATCAAGACTATTAAAAATGTCATCGCAAGTAATTATTAAGATGAAAAACTTATGTCATTCCAAGAAGAATTATTTTTAGTAATGATTTTTTTTTAAATAATTGTTTTAATAAAACAAAACAGATTGGTCAACCATATATACTAAAAACAAATCCAAAACCCAAAATTGTTTTAATTTTTTTTTATTTAATTTATTCGATTTTGAAACAAAAACAATTTTCTTTCCATTTTTCGTAATAAAAATAGCATATTAATTACAGGCTTACATGATAATAATAATTTAAAAATTCAATGTTATGTTGTGTTGCTTTTTTACATTTTCTTTTTTCACTCACGAATTTTTTGTTGCCCTTATTTGCTTTAACTAAATCTTAAACATATGATTTTCACTTGTTGTTGTTTTTAAATAGATCGCTTCGATTTCCATTTTCTTGCTTATAAATTGCGTACGATTTTTTTTCTCTTTGGAAATGTATGTTTTTATTGTTGCTGTTGTTGCATAGAAAATAAAAATCCAATTTCATAAATTCTTGGCCCATTTTCGTTTTTGCCAACGTTTCGCATGGGTACAGATTTGGATGTACACTATTGCGATTCGAAACGAAAATAAATTTAAAAAAAAAATACAATAAATTTCTCTATATAGTTGCCGTTTTCAGCTTTTTAAAATGAAACATCACACCAGTACTTTCTGTTAAATTTCTTTTTTGCATCTCTTTCATCACCTAAAAACTAAAATACATTTTACGAGTTGACAATTTCATGATTTTTGATTGGATTTCGTATTCTTAACCCCATTTACGTTTCACATTACGTTTTACATGGTTATCATGATAACAAATGATTTTTTCATATCCAAGAATTGCTAGCTAGAATTGGTTGGTTTTTTTTCCGTCTCCATTTCCCAAGTAAAGCGAATGTTGTTGTACTTTAGTTTCGATCGTTTTTTTTTTAAATTCTTATTTGGTTTTATGATCTCTCAGATCGACAGAGTCTCGGTCGATCCGAGCTGTTGAAAAAAAGTCCGTTTGAATTTAGAAATGTGAAGTAAAGAAAAACACGTTCTAATTTGGACGATGAACGAATATGTGTTGAATGATGATTTCGATGATATTCAGATCGTGACCGAAATCAATACAAAAGTCGAGCTGTTTCGATTTAAAAAAAAATCAAAATAAAAAAAAACAATTTTAGACAAAGAATAGCCGTCTTTTCGTCTTTGCTTCGACGTTTCAACACATTTCCCACACTTTCATCATGCAGTTCAACCGGACTTGGATTTCTCTACTACTGAATCGAATGGATTGCAGAATTTCGTCAATTTTCAACGCATTTTGTGGATGTGTGATATGTGTTCGTAGATCTCTGTGTGTTGCGTATGTGTGTGTATGTGTGTGTGTGTGTGTGTGTGACTATGCATCGCTTCGGAATCTTTGTTCGTAGATCTTTTGACGGTGTTCAGATGCTAGAATGGGTGACAGTACACGACTCAATCCGTTGATTCGCTTTTCAAACCGTTCACGATCTCGGCCCAATTGCTCCCATTTACCCTTGCGAGCTTGCGAATAGGCAAATTTCCAAGCACGTATCTCGTGCACCTTTGGACACAAATTAAATGTCACCTGTAGAAAAGAAAAACAAAAAACATTATTTTACAAAAGAAAAAACACATTTTTTTTATCGATTGGTTATATTTTTGGTATTTTTGGAGCATTTGGTTGTATTTATATCGAAAACACGTGCTCAACCAACACCGAAAATAGACACACCATGTGTGCATCGGACGCAACTATTGTCATGACTATATCGATGTGTGCTTTGTTTTGTTCCAACGAAATTGATACTTTATTAGGTTTCCTGAATGTTCGTTTGAGCGAGCGGTTGTTTCGCGTTTGCTTTGCGATTACTTTTGAATCGCACTAAAAGGCGCGCATAACCAACCCGAGACACGGTGTGGCAGACGCATGGGGGGTGAAAGAGAGAATGAACTAAGAGATGGGGAAGTTGTAGAGAATGAGAGCGAGATATTGAGAAAGCGAGAGAGAGAGAGAGAGAGAGAGAGTAAAACCGAGTGAGGTCAAGTGAGGGGAAAAATCGGACGAAATTAAGAAGAAAATAGCGACAGATGGACATGTAGGCCATTTCATTCATAATTGAGAGCAATTTCTTCTTTGAGAGAGAAAGAGAGAGAGAGAGACCGACCGGAGCTGTAAATCGAAAGAATCAATTCGTTGAATTCTCTCCTCCGAGAAGCGGATTAGTGTGCATATTATCCTCGTCAGCTGTATTCAAATAACGATAACGTCATCTTCTATATGCTTCATCTCTGCCCCCTCTCCCGCACGACTATAACGAACGAAAATTGCACGTTATTTTAAAATGTCGCGAGCACGGTATGAGCACGAGATAACATATGACCGTTCGAGTTGAGTGCGAGACAGAAGCCGATATGAGTTCACATAACAGCTTGCTCATTCGAGAATACTAGCGGCGTCAACAACGACAACAAAAACAACCAAATTGTTGTTTAATCAATAGCCGTTTCTCGATGACTTTGAAACAATTGCTATTTTTCAAATAGGCCACACCATCGAATCGAAGAACCATCGAGACAAGAGTGTTGTTTTGGGTCAATCGAGAGATATTATTTCGAAGAATATTTTCAGTATTATGAAAGAAAAATTCTATTTTTACTCTTCACAGAGTCGGATTTTCCTTATCCTCCACTTTTATTTACATTCGAAAAATGTTCCAACATTTTCGTTCCATTTCGATGCAATCATTTTTTTTTTCTCCACGCAGATCGTCTTTGTTGTCAACTTCTACTTTTTCATTGAAATTTCTATCGTTGAAAAGTGTCTTTATCTGCGGCATTTTTATTATATTTGCCGAATATGAAGACGACATTCAAGAATTTAAATTGAAGTAAGAAAGTTTCATTTTTTACATGTTTACTAAAAAAATAAGCCGCAATGATGACGATGATAAAGAAAAGCAATTAAATCGAAACAGAAAAATTTGACGCAATCCAAGCGAATATTTGCCCCGTCATCGTTTGGGTGTGATAAGAAGAAAATGTACTCTTGATGTGCGATATTTCGCCTTTATCACTTATTTTCTTTCATTATCGCGTTGTTTCTTAAGATCTATTTCTTTCTCTTTCGGTTTTTCTGTCTACTAACCTCCTTCTACGTCATTTCTCAAGTATTTTCACTTCTCCCTCTACATCTTTCCCACTCCTTTCAAGTCGATTGCTTCAAATTCCAAATACTTTATCTCCAAACCTAACATAAATCTCAAATCAAAGCAAACTCCAATGAACCAAAACCCGCATGACAACAAATATGCGCGGCCGCTACTCGATATGCGTGTATATGTATTATTATCAACGTAAACATATCTATGTTTGGACCATATGTGCTGATCGTGGTATTTCATTGGAATTTCGTCGGTCGGCTGCGCTGTTTTGTGTGTACGTGTTATTGTGCACAGCCGAATTTACTGGAAATGGCAATTCTCGAATAATTTCAACAGCTTATCAGAACGAATGCGACGGAACAACATGCTAATCAATTTGTCAGATGCAAAATATTAGGTTTTTTCTATTACTTGGTCTACTTTGACCGTGGTTAATTAAAATATACCGAAGCTGTACAAATCGATAATTATCACACTGATATTTTATCGCGCACTAATCAAAAAACAGTCGCGGCAGTCTCTCTCTCTCTCTCCCTCCCTCCCTCGTTTGCTACATTTTAATCGATGTGAACTAATATTCAAAGCGAAGCAACAAGTTTAAAATAGATGAATTGTATGCGCGGCGAATTTTCATCATTCAGTTTCATATTGAGATTATTTCGTATAGACAACATAGTCAATGGCTTGAAATCCAATAATACACACACCGCCAAATCGCCGAACGATTTCAATGTCACACACTGTCGATGCGAACAAGTCGGTTTTTTTCTTCTTCTTCTTCTTCTGTTTAATATTCGCAACAACGTAACGTCATTTTGGCACTTTTATTTTCATTCGTGATATCAGCGTATGTGTGTGTGTGTTTATTGGCTAGGAACAATCGATTTAAATACAAAAAATAACAAAACAAAGCAATCGATTTAAATTTTATGTTTAAAATAAACAAATGCTCACCTTTTTCTCTTCAAAACCAGAATCTGGTTGATTACTCTCGCCATCATGCTTCCGCTGTGATATCGATGAACAGTCCGAACTATCGCTCTCGTCGCCACACTCTGTAGAAGAAACAAGTGGAGAATTTTTTTTAATTAGATATTTGACATTTGCCCGTCAAAAACCAGAGAATCCGGGCTTTGGACTCTGATGGGTGGGGCCTAAGTCGAATTTTGAGTGATTAGATTCACAATTTCTGCGAAATAAGTATGAATGTTTGATACGCTTTTTACATCCATGTGGAGTATAATTCACTCAGAGGAGGCTCAGTAAACAAAAATGAGTCATTTTTATCATTTTAAATGACAATTTGATACGGATTGTAAGTCTTCGGATGAAAACAGTGAATTTTTCAATGAAATTTTAAGTTTTTCGAGAAATTGAAGGAAAAAATGTTTTTTTTTCAAATAGAAGTCAACGTTTTTTGAATGAGATTCGCAACAATTCTAGTTGAATTTCTTTTTTTCATCAAAAAAAACAAGCTTTCATGTAAATATCCAAAAAATAATAATTGAATAAAGTTCATTTTTTGCGAGAAAAAAAAATACAGTTTCTCATGAAAATGGTCTGTTTTTCTGATGAACGCCGATTTTGATCGTCACACAAACACCGATGATTCTGATGACCACCGACTAGAAATTGAAATCACAACCGTTTTGATGAGATTCGGAAAAACTATGATAAAATTTCCAATATTTTGATGAAATTCGAAGGGTTTTTTTTTCAGAGTGAACACCGAAAATCGGTAGAAATTTCGGTTTCCTCTCAAGATTCCATATGTTTTCAAGTGAAAATCTGCGTTTTCACCACAAAATAGAAATGGTTGTCGTAAAAATTGTATTTAAACCTAGGTAACCAATAGATACCCCAAGTGTCTAGTCTCATAAAATCGAATCCGTTAAAAAACCAAATTAGTCTAATTCCAAATTAGCCCATTAAAGACTCATTATTTCTTTCAAAAATTCAAAGTTTGTTGGAATTTGTCAAAATTTGGTCAATTTCAATGGCATAACGCTGTATCAACACAAAGAAATGTTAAAATTTACCATCTGTTTTACCGAAAAACCCATCAGAAATAAGAATAACACCGTGAATTTTCAAAAAAAAAAAATTGAGTCACTTACCATCTTCACTGTTATCACTATCGTCGGTGGAATCGGTGAAATCTTCATCGGTGGTATCGTAGCGTCGGCACAAATCGTCGGTATCATCTTCGAAAAGGATGAAATCATCGCTGCATTCGGATATTTGGCGTTGGCGTTTGTATGTGTTATCTCGAAGGTTGGTTGTTGATTTTGTGATGAGATCATCAATGCTAGTGGTCGATCTGGGGCTATTATCCTCAAAAACAATAAAACTTTCGTCACTTTCCGATGTTTCGGAGATGCGTCGACACGTAACGGGTCGTTCTCTCAGCATTGGTTTCGATTGTGGTGGCACTTGTTTCTGCATACAACGCAGTGGTAACCATGACTTTTGTTTACAATTCAAATTGTCCAACCGGAAAAACTGTGTAAATATGCAGCCCGATTTAATGATTTCAGGTGATGGAATTGGTGTTTCGATGCAATGGGCCGTTGATTTTATTGTGACAATGGCATTGGCATCCGTTGCGGCATTTGCAGTGCATGGGTGGCTCTTTGGTAAATGTTCATCGTCGACATCAATAATTTCCAAATCGTCTTCATCACCATTGTCATCGTCGTCCGGTTCATACGAAACAACACAACAGTCTCTGACCACAGAGCAGTCATCAATGTCCTCATGAATGTTTTGTTCGACTTCATGTCGGATTTTCTCGTGACGATTCTTTTGGCCATTGCCTTTTATCGCACGATTGTTGGCTTTGTGGTGTTTTTGTTTTTGTTGCTGTTGTTGGTATTGGTGTTGTTGTTGTTTTCGTTTACCACGCCGTTTGCGTCGATACGAATTTTGATTTGATTTTTCATATTTTGGACAATTGATTGGCGATCTTTCCACCACCATCACCTCTTCTTCCGTCTCTGCCTCAGTGTATTGCACAGTTGTTTTGACATCATCCGTATTTTTCGTGCTACAAACTACGTCTAAATTATCATCGGCGATTTTTTTCTGTTTCACCTCCTCTTGCACGACGGCGATCAATTCAGGCGTTTCACACTTATTAACACAATCGTAAAAAATATGATCTTTTGGCGATGGTTGTTGAACAAAAGAATTCGTATCCAGATCCAAATCGCCACCAAATCGATTATATTGCAGATTCGTGCTGTCAGCTACAAAATCAATTGTATCCTCACCACCATCGATATAATCATCACAGTCGAAAAATTTATCAGGCATATACGTAAAATAATTTGGCTTGTCGCTTGTAAAACAAAACCTATCGCTACTATGATTAAAATCGGTGTAGGGATTGGGTGACGAATTCATATGGTTTTTGTTCGTCGCTGTTGGCGAACCACCGGCTGTGGCTTTTGTATCATGCTGATTCCATACATTGGTGTCGCCGTTTAATGTGGATTTTCCGTTATTATCAGTACCCACAAACATTGTTGTCGTATCAATGATTGGTTTTATCAAATAATTAAAAACGCAACTTTTGATCGCATTCACCAGGGTGTTTGGTTCAACGGCAGTTGTTGTTGTTGTTGTTTTCGTTGTCGTTTGCATACCACTGTTACCAAGGCTAGTGCTTTTTTGATTATCATTATTGAAAAATTTCGGATTCTCTTCGATAATCGGTCCCGATGTTCGTTTGATCAGATGATGTTCGATTCGAACATAGGTCGGTGCAGTCGTCGATGCGATTCGAGCATGTGCATTATTCATAAAGGCATACGATGGTTTTGTGACAATCATTTCTGGACCAGATTGTGATTTGGCGTACATTTCAGTTGATTGCGGTAGAATAATGTCCGATTGTGACATAATCAGTTGTTCAGATTGTGGTGACATAAAATATGATACGTTACTGGTTGACACTTTGATCGGTTGCAGCGTTGGATGACAGTGCATCGATGCCGATAGTGCGGATTTGTTACGAGTTGGTGGCACAAAATGCATATTTCCTGCGGTCATTATCGATTGTGTATTCATTAAAATCTGTGCATGCCCACTGCCATTGCCGATGGTATACATTGGACCACCGGTAAAACCTTTTCGATGGCAAAATTGCTGTTGCTGTTGCTGTTGACCCGTTAGGGCAGCCGCTTTTTGCGCCGTTATACTATTTGGACCTTTGAACATTTTCTCATATGGCGTTCCATTCGACGATATTACTCCTGTATTATCCATCTTTTTCGATTTGTTGTTGCTGTTTTTCACTAGCTCTATAGCTCCATACTACTTTCCCTTCAATTTTGCTTATCGTAATTCTCGTTAAATAACTAATCGTCTTTTCTTTTACTTTGCAATGTGTTACGCTCGATCGTTTTACACCGCGCGAACTGTGTATGCAAAGATTGTGTGTTTGTTGTGTGAGTGTATTTGTGTATTTGGTATTTTATTTATTGTTATTCAAACTCTCTCTCTCTCTCTCTCTAAATGGGTGTGTATGTGTGTTTTGGTACATGCATTCAATGTAAATAGCGTGATTGTCTTTATAATTTTATTTTTCTTTCTTTCTGTTTTTTCTTTGCCTTCGTTTATTATTGTGTATTGTGTTTGGTTGTTCTTTTGTGGTGTTTTCGTGAATCTGTATCGACTCTCAAAACTTTTCCTTCTTTCGGATCAACAAATTATTACAAAAACAATGACAATGCGTTTCAATGCCCCCACTCTGTCACTACAGCGTTCAGTGTGTATGTCAGTTGAGTAGATGAGGAAATGCGTTGAATTTTCCACACGCTATACGCGACAAATACACAATTTCACAATAATGATCGATTCTTACAAAGCGTTTTAGGTTGTTGTTCTTCTTTGTTTTGGTTTTTCGTTTAAGTCTGTATATTTCTTTTTTTTCTTTTAACAATAATTGTCTTTGCTCAATTTTTCTCATCAATTCTTTTTTCTTCTTCATTTTCTTTATTTTTCAATGCTGTCTTTATTATCTATCTGTCTATATAGATTGTATACATACACACACTCACATGTCCCCGTATTTGACTTTTTTACGTAGCCATATTGGCATTTGAACAATTCATTCTTTATTCACTTCACTTTAATTGTAAATTTCGTACAATTTATTTGAACTGAATTCGTTAACTCTCTTTGTCTCCATTATTTATTTCGCTTTCGTGAATTGTATATTTTGTAAATAAAATATGTGTGTTGTTTAATGCTTGGCCATTTTGAACGTAATAATATAACTTGTGTGTGGCTGATTGCTTTGCTCGTTTCAGTATGCTGTGCTGGTCACAATTTCTGGGGGGAAAAACATGAATCATGACATTTAATCATGATTTTCAAGTATTGCTAGTATGTGTGAGTCACCATTACACACTCACACGTACACACGGCATCCGTATTGCGACTTGGGAAATACACACTCGTAGATTGTTCATATGAAGGACAAAGCATGTTAAAAACGCATGTATGTACATTGTACACCAATACAGTCACCGGTGTGTAGTTCACAATTCGAAGTTCAGATGTAGCTCTTGTGCACAATTCAATTAATGAACACACGTTTACTTTATATGATTTTATGTGTAGTTTTATTTGAAAATTCTAATTTTTCCAGACCTTCAATAGGGTTTTTGTAAAAATGCCATCGTTTTACCATTTTTTACGACTTTCAATTGGATTTTATCGCATTTTTTTCAGACTTTTTTTTCACAATTTTCGAACATCAGCCAATTCTGATGGATTATTGCATCAGCCAAATAAGCGTTGAACCATTTTGCCACTAGAGTGATTTTTGGCGCCATCAAAACACCACCCAAAACATCTACACACAGCTAATTTAAATAAATGCCAGTTTTAAAACAAAGTACATGAAATGAATTATTTTCATTATTTATTAATTATTTTCAATAATTTTTATTCGTTTATCTGTGGGCTGTAGCTATGGTGGATCGGTTTTCATTTTCATAGCAAAGCTTATAGCTCCGTTCGATAGATTCAGATTTTTTTCATGAAAATGATCCAATAATCGGTCTATATGAAGTAATTCCACCGTGATGTGGCCATCGCCATTACTGTGGCCTATGTATCGTTTGATACGATTATACTACGGTTCCCACAACCCTGTCAACGTAATTCTCTGTCTGAGCTTCTGCCGCTGAGCCAACTTTCTGTATAATTTGATTAATATGACTGACTCACCTTTCTGTCGAATATCTACCGCCAATGACTTGAATGATTAAATTCAAAAGAGTTTGATGTTCGTACTTTACCCTCATAATTACATCTCAATCAATTCTACATTAAATTTTTATTTGTTGTTCCGTTTTTACGCTTACTAAAATTTGGTCTTTCATGCCTAATGATTTTCAACCGAATAATTTCCATATTCTTATTTGATTGAATACACAGTAAAATGACCTTTTTTCCTTTGTTTTTGTTTGAAAAGTTATTCATTCCTATTAAAATAATATTTAAGAATGTTGTTTGTTATGATAATGAAATGTTGATGGTGCTTAGCGTATGGGTTATGTTTTTTGTCAGAGGTGCTGTTATTTCACTTAAAATAAATTATTCACTGTTGAATGTCTCTATTTTTTCTTTGTGACGCGGCCGCTTTTCACTTTTTTGATTGGCTCTTTGGCGCTGGCTTTTTTCGCTGTCGTCTTCTTCGAACGCTTGCCTGGCAATACATATTCTTCCGAATCATCGGCACCACCATACTTTTCCAATAGACGATCAAAGAAACAGTTTGCTGATGCCTCACGATCCGCTTGACGCCTCATTATTTGCTGCTCTAGGCTACCATTTGATTTGGACTTTTTCTCCAGCTCTTTTTTCGCCACTTCTGCTTCTTTCGCTTCACGGGCATATTTTTTGTGACGTCGCTTACGTTTTGCCTCCGGCTCTTCTGTGAATAGCTTGTATTCCGGCAAATCACCCGATGCAATCCATCCTGAAAATGGAAACAAACGAATTTAATATTGGTTCAATTTCATAGATTTTTTTTCTCGCAATTTGAGATTTTTTGACGATCACGACCATACACTTTGCCACTAGCCTTTAAAAATTAGCAATTTTTCCATTGGAATATTTTTCTTGTTCGATTTTGTTCTTTTTGGATTTTTTTTCATTCGTTTTTCAATTTTCCTTTTTTTTATTTCACGAATTGACTTGGTTGAACTTCTTGAATTGGCTAACAATTGAAATGATGTAATCAGAGTCATTTCTGGTGACTGCCGTTGAACGTTTTTTAATGATGCAAATGTGATTGAAACTTGATTCGAAAAAAAAATCGAGCGAGTATTATACCTTTGACCAGTGCCATGATTCGTGGTTCATCTTCCACTGTCATGAATGGGACACTGTCCATCATAAAATTGATGCAACCATTTCCACCCAAATATGCCTTACGAATATCACGCTCTTCCGTCTCAGAACCTAAAAGAATAAAACGATTAATTCATACCGAATCAAACGAAATTCGATGCTACCCCAGTGCCCCATAGTGCCGTGGATGTAGAATATATTCAAAGAGTTTGTCTATAGACAGTGTCTATTAGACATTGCCCAAATGCAGTCGATATAATGACAATGGACTCAACCTCCCATCTATATCATATCTATGTCACTATAGTGGGCAATGGGCTCAACATCGAAGCCACACAAAAACTCACCGATATAATTTTGGTGGAAATTTTCAATATCAGTCGTTGTGATTGGTTTGAAGTATTCACGCCATAGTTTCACCCAGTTGAGATCGCTTTCGCCATCATCATCGATGATTCCTTGTTCATCGTACAATGCTTTCTTGCTTGAGTCGGTCAGTACGCCATTAATTTTGGTCAATATTTTGAATTTTTCGGTGGCTTCCTCCTTTCCCGATTCAGCAACACGGTCCGGGTGGACTTGCAATGACAGTCGATGATAGGCTTTTTTCACTGGTGGATGAAATGAATTCGAAGAATTTGATTGAATTGAATTTGGTTTTTTTTTAACTAGAGTTTTAAATGCAAATTTGGATAAGATAAATAGTAAATGTTTGTGGCAAAAACAACGTTTTCTTCACAAAGGTCAAAGTTTGGTGATGATAGCCATCATCAATCTGTTGTGAAGAAGTGGCAATTCATTCTTAGGTTAACACTTGTGTTTCGTCACTCAATCGTGGTTGAAAAAGAGTTTTTTTTCAACAATTTTGGTTGTGATTAAGAAAATCGTCCATTTTTTTTCAGCAAAGTTAAGAAGTGATGAACAAAATCTGAAGTTGGAACAGTCAAGCAACAGTCATGGAACAGTCTATGTGTGCAAAACCATTGGTTCCATACGAAAATATCTGTTCGTTCATGAAAGTTCATTTCGCTGCAGCATTCAAACCATGGTTTTCTGACAAATTCCGATGTAAACTTCGTGTTTCTACATTTAAAAAAAACCCTAGAATTCTTTTGATGAGTCTCTCTTCCAAAAACCGAAAGAACATTTAAATTGATACAACCAAATTGTTTGCTGTCAAACTTTGTCTCGCTCACACCAATTGTCTCATTGACTCGTCCGTGTACGAATTGCTGTTAGCGTAAAAGAGATGTTGTTCGCAGTAAACTCAGTTTAGATGTTCTTTCATTTTAAAAAAACATCAAAAAACTGTTAATGGCAAAAATCCAAATCAAACGATTGTTGTGTCATAAGCTCATTTCAAAGACACAACGAATCAAAATCAATCTATTTCACAATAAGCCTTTGGAAGAAAAAAAATCTGTATTAATATCCACCGAACAATTCCACTTACCATCTTTTGGGAGTGAATCTTTTGTGAGATTCATTAATTTGTAAATGTCTTTGGTGCCGAAATATTTTTCGCACAATTCCAATGTGGTGGGCATATTGGCAAAATTTCGTTACTAATTTATCGCAAGAAAAAACTCTGAGAACGATTAATGAAGGATACGAATCAAATAGCGACTGCTTTGCTTGCAAATGAACCGATACAATAGACCGTAGCGACACAAACTGACGTTTGGCTACAACAACAAACACAATTGGAGAATGAGAGATTTGCGCGCCAGAATCAATTTGACAGTTGGACGATATCACAGATGCAGTTGTTTGGATTTCTCTCTTTCTCTCTCTCTTTGTGTCGCTGTCGCGAGTGGTGGCATCTTCAGTTCAAGGGTATTGCAATCGAAAACGAACGATTGACATGCAGGAAAGAACGATTTACATGCAATAAATGGGAAAATGAAAAGAAATGACATGAAATTAATTGGTAGAAAAAGATGCAATGAAATAGAACCGAATATTGAAAGCATCTGCCTTTATGAAATACATTGTTTGAGTGTGAGTGTATGGCATTTGGAGATCGAAAGAGGTCAGCTGTGTGTCAATGGTCTTGTGTATCGGAATTTTCGAATGTTTTGCCGTTTTTTTTTTAAACTTTGAGCAAAAGAAATAACGAAATTGAAACCATTGCTGGGTGTTCATATTTACGACTCGTTCGAACAGTGTCTGGATCAAGAGACATTGTCTGATAATGCGTCTCTGTTGCTCGTCCAAGTACACACGGCGTGTGAATGTGTGCAAACAACGACGCTGAATGATACAACAAAGAAGCAAGACAAGTCTATATCTTTTGAAAATGAGACATATATCGCGTTTGATCGTGACACACGGGAATCACAGATCAAAATAATGTACAAGAGCGGGATGTGTATGCGAGAGAGTGATATTGTGAGCCATAGTTCACAAGAATATAGGCGTAGTTAGATGCGCAAAGCACTTGTTTGATCACATCTTTTGATCCGTTTTTTTTTGTTAAGTGCGCCCGCGATTTCTTTATTCAACATCTTTATTCAAGTCGTTTCTGTTTTGTTTGCGTCAAAAAGCCGTGAATTGTATAATAGTTTATCAAAAAATCAAATTGCATAATTTTTCCTTTGTTTTTGTCTTTGGAAATCGTATTTCATCGTAAAACGACAAGTGATTATTGGTCTTACAACATAGGCCGACTTACGATTCACCGTGCGAGAAAAAAAAGTGTGAAGTGACAACGACGGTGACGACGGCAACAACGACACAGAAAACGCAATAAAAACGCAACACTATAAACAAAGCCAAGAGTGAAGGAGAATTTTTCCGTTGTGATTAAGTTGTGCGACCGGATTTCAAAATGTCCACCTGTCAAAGTGATGTAAGTAACACCAGAAAGGTAATATTGACATCCGTTGTCCGAACGAAATCGAATCTCCAAACAGCGAATAAACAAAAGGAGAGCGAGACAGAATGAGACGTGATCGTGAGAATGGAACGAACGACCATAAAAGCGGATACATATTTTGTCAATAGAGACTAGCACAGACAGAGAGTGATTTTGCATGAGCGCTTCTAACGAAAAAAAATTTTCTTTTATTTTCTTATGTTTGTAAAAGGAAACAAAACTACTACCACTACCACCACAGCCTGTACACACGTAATATTATTTAGTTTGTTGCACCATCACAACGGCACACTCAATCACACACACTCATTTCACTCGAACATTTAACCATGCATGCAAACGGTATTCGTGCCGTTTACTACCAGCACTCTCCCGTACACACGCACACACCCATACACGTTCTCTCATTTAATAACACGTACGAGAAAACCAAATTCGTAATGCCCGTTCTGTTTGACTGAATACGACGAATAAGACCCAAACAACAACAACAACAAAAAACCAATTCTCTCGCACACACAAAACAAAGACGGATACATACAGCCAAATAAGAAAAAATAAGAAACAAACAGAAGAAAAAAAAGAGAAGAAGAAAGAAGAAGAAAGAAGAAGAAGAAGCCAATATTGGAATTGAAACGAACTAAAAGAACCGTATTGTGTGTTTGGTCATAAAAGAAGAAAAAAAGTAGTAACAAGATCGCAACAACTTTAAACAAAACGAAGTACGAACAATAATAAAAAAAATAACGACATGCAAGTGTAGAGAAAAATGAACGGCTAAATAAATTGTGTGCGTGCATTTTTTTTTTCACTCTTAACGTCTCTCGTCGACTCATTCTTCAAATAAAACACCAAGTGTAAATAAATACAGAAAACGAAATATAAAAAAAAGCCAACAGAGAATAATCGTTGTATACAGAGTGAGAGATTAAATTAAAGAGCACATATCGACGAAAACAAAATCACAGTCAGAAGAGATATAGTTTTTTGCGTTCCATGCTTTTGTTGAATGATTATTTAAATATACAACTTTTTGTTTTGCCTTATTATTATTATTATTTCATAGGCATCGAGTGCGTGTGCATGCACGTGTGTGTGTATGTTTCTCTTCTTCAATTTTTTTCTTCAGCTTCTCTCTCGCTCACTCAAATTCGGTTATTTGTTCCATCGCTGTCTGTTTTTAGTTCACATGTAGTCATTTTTACACACTCACTACATTTTAAGATACACATACGATTTTTACCAGTTGTTGTTGCTGCTGCTGTTTTTTTTCCACTTCTGTTCCATTCCGTTCCGTTGTGCGTTCAATGTTGTTGTTGTTTTTTTCGCTTCTGTTTTTCATTTCGCGTATTTAGTGTGTGTGTGTGTGTATGCATTTGTGAATAGAAAATTGAACACATTTTACACGTTCTTAAAACGAAAAAAATTGGAATTCTATTCAAGGAGCAGAGAAGAGAAGAACACATAATGGTTTTTTTCATTCTAGTTTCGTTGAGCGGTTGTGAGGTTAACAAGCGAAGTGTGTGTGTGTGTGTGTGATCGTAGCTGTCGTTTGGCTTCTTTGCAACCACCGACCCAAAATATCAGTCTGAATGAACAGTGTTGGATTTTTTGTCTTCTTCGACCGACAAAAGTGTGGATTTCAATCGAATTTGTGTTAATCGTTTGTTATTATCGATTCTGAATCTGATTTTGAGTGTGGCTGATAGTGATCTGATTACTTGACAGAAATCGTCAAACTGTTGTTGTTTATCAAACCAAGTACGCTTTAATCACAACCATTCAATTTTTGACATAATTTTCATATACACAAACAAAAACAGCAATTAAAGACGTACAAAGAACACATTTTTGAACATTTTGTGTATAAAATCCGAAAAATATTTTCTTCTTCCGAGCATTTTGCACGAAAAGAACTAAATTGTGCCTCAAACTATAAAGAGAGAGAGGAAGAAAAAGACGCAGCTGTAAATATCAACACGTTCGAGCACAGGAACAATTGTTAGAATTTTTGCATTGTGGCTCATGGTCGTGTTACGCGAGATTTCGTTCTAGAAAAGAAAAGAAAAAAAAAACAGGCAATCGAATGCAATGACACACATCTATGGATATACATTGTGGCCCTATGTTAACAACTGTTAATTAGATATTATTATTAATTTTTCCATTGTTAAATTGTTGGGTCGGAGTGTGTGAGATCGGACGAGTGAGTGAGTGAATGAGGGAGTGAGTGTGTGGAAATCGCGTTATCAAAAGCAACAAAACGAATTCAAAGTCAAATCCCGAGAGAGAAAAAAACAAGCACATACAGAACATTTCAAAAGGGAGAAAAGTGATCTCTCACGACAAGATCTAATGACGGCACCCATTGTGCAATGTAACATAGTGTGTGAGCGAGAGAGAAGAGCGTCAAGTGCACGCCACAAAACAGTCAAACAAAGACATTTTACTGAGCTGCTGCTGCAGCATTAAATCAAGCCAACAATTTCTGTGTTGTTGTTGCTGCTGCTGCTGCTTCGGCGGTAGAGTGTTTTCAGTCGAATTCATCATTTAAAACGCTAATTTTGTTGTGTTGTTTCACTTAGAATAGATCAAGTTGCTGAACCTGGCGCGCACGCTCAAACCTTATTTAGATCAAAATCGTACCAAAAAAAAAAAAAATAATCACACATCACACGAACAACGAGCGACAGAGAAAGGGAACAACCTGCTGAACGAGATGATGAACGTGTGTGCACTTGTGGAGTGTATTCAATTTGCGATTCGTTTAGGGCCTTTTTGAGCTGCTTCAAGTTTCACTTTAAATTACAACCAACCGCAGTTTGAATCTCGCATTAAAAATGGGCTTTCACAGTCAAATTGAGCTGTTACACAGATAAATTTATAGTCAATCTGCGTTTGTTCGAGATAATGTCTGTGTAAAGACTGGTAGCTAGCTTTCAGATTAAGACTGCTCTGCGCCAAATTGCAATTAAAAAAAAACAATCAACACACTCATGAACAAAGAAACAAACGAACGAACGAACGATCTGAGTAGCCAATACAGTGACAATCGTGACGAGAACAAAAAAAACGGCCACCATAAGTGACAATCATGAAAATAGTGTTTAATATTCGACTTGAAGGCAATTGACCTGTTCAAACTTGGACGAAAGAAAAAGAAACACGGAGCCAGTTTCAAAAATAATAGATAACCGCGGACATAACAACGATATAGAAGAAAATCAACGGTAGAAGAAAAAAAAGAGTCAAACTTTGAGGGAAAAAAAGTTTTCTACTTAAAAAAAACAAACTCACACGTCACACAAAAAAAAACCAGAACATTTGAAAGTTGTGCGCGCTATTTGTGTTAATTAACCGCTGACAACGTTGAAACGGTAGCTGCGGCAACACAACTGCGGCGGCACAACCATAATCGAACCATATGCGACACTATCGAAATTGCAATGGTCAGCGAAAATTGCGTTTAATCAACATATCGGATTTGCGCATAAGCCCCGAGAACCAACGATATCAAAATAAAAGACGACAACGTCGACAACGACGACGACGGCCACAAAGAGACAACAAAAAATGTCATATGTGAATTGAATAAATTTGCGTAAATTTCTGCGCTGCGCAACTAAATTGGAAATTGTCAAGTGTGTTGAAAAGTCAGTTGTCGATCGCTGTATGAACACGAGAGCGAGAAATAGTGTGTGATTTATTCGGTGCGGTCGTAAAAATGTGAGGAAACGAAGTGCATCGAAGCGAAATTGACATCAAAACCACAACAAAAAAAACTGTGCAATCAAAACGCATCTCAGTTTACGAGTGAGAGACAACGACAAACCAACCAAAAAAAAAAATCTCTCACGGACGGTGAAAAGATGTCCTATACAACCGCCGAAACGGGCCGTGTGAAAAGTATCAAAAGTAAATTTGAGAATCTCAATAGTTTGGAATCGTTGGATATATCGGCTACGGTGCCGCATAAATATCGCAAACCGTCGCCAAGTTTTCTATTTAAACGATCATCAACATCGATCGATTTGCCGATTCATCGTCAGATTGCCGTGATCAATAGCAATAAATTGAAAATATCGCCACCAAAACAGCCGCCACCGCCACGGCCACCGTCATCGTCCATTATTGAAACCAATCATAAATCACCGTCCATAATTAATACAAATAAAAAGATTGGCTATTTACGGCGGCACAATAATTTGGATCGAACCGTTTCGGCCGATGCATTCGTTGTGAAGAAACGGAATTTAGCCGCCAATGATGAAGACACATTAAAACCGTTGAAAGAGATTAAAGAGAATGTTGAAGTGCGATTGACACGACACACAAATGATCCAGTCAAACGGAGTAGCATTAAACGGAGCCCCGCATTTCGTGTGGGCGACAAAAGTAACTGTAGCAATAGTAATAGTACGAAAAATGGGAGTAACAGCAACGTTTCGAAAGATAATGGCACAAAATGTGCGATCAAGTCAAATCGAACGACAGCGTCGACGACACCTACGCCGACGACAACGACGACGATAACAACGACGAACAACGGTGTGCCAGTCATTTCGCCGGAATTTGCGGAAAAGTTTGAAAATTTATTAAAACGATGTGATATTGAAACGAGACAGCAACTGGATGAGCCCGGTTTGACTGATACATTAAAGGCTGTACTACGGCAGCCATTGCCATCCGGTCCACCACCAAAGAAACCACCACGCACATTCATCGATTCACCGAAGCAAACCACAACAACAGTACAAACACCAGACACACCAACACATTCAAGCGATGACGAAAAATCGTCGACCAAGGGACGAAGTCATGTACCTGCTACTGTCACTGTTGCTACAGCACCGACCAATAAAATGCGACAAAAAATCGATTTGCTCGAAAATCAACTCGTCCTCAAAACGAATAACAAAGCAAAAGGTACGACTAGGAATGCAACCAAACATCCGTTTAGCAGCAGTCTTTTGAATTGCATCCCATGCTCATCGGCATCAATTTATGACACAATGATCATTGGGCCCAATCAATTCGGCAAGGTGATTACATCAAAAGAGCCGCCATCACCCGAGAAAATCCAAGCGGCAACAACGACAACGACGACGACGACGACGACGATCGGCAAAATAAATCGCAATGTTATACGGTCACCCAACAGTGAGCCAATTTATATGGAACCATTTGCACATTTGAAACATGCCGCTAAAACTGGAAACGGCACAACAACATCATCACCGCCACATAAATGCAACAGTTTCGGTGTTATTGTCTCACCAACACCCAGCCATTTAAGCAACGAACCAAAGCTATTGTCATCTTCACTATCAAACACATCATTCGATGGGCCCGAAAGTTTGGGCTCAAGTCTGACATCGTGCACATCATGCACGGCCGATGATCACTCCATCAACGATCTCCACGACATTCATTACATGGTGAGTTTTTGACAAACGGTTCACATGACAGGTTGCCAAACGCAAACACAAAAACATTTCAACGATATCACAGTGACCTCTGAATCGAATTTGTTTGTTTCTTTCTTTGAACGATTGGCTATATTCCGGTGGTCGGGTTTGTTTTCTCTTTAGATACGTGCGAAATTCGACACTCACACGGACATTTGCATTTCGCTAACAAACAAGTAAAAAAAAATTAATTAAATTTTGTTGTTTCTTCTACTAAATTAGTTGAATTAGTTTTTACATATAACCGCACACAAGATTTAACAAGAAAACCGCATGGCATAATGCACTAATTTTCATCATAGTTTACTTTTATCACACCATTTCAATACTGATCCATTGAATTCGCATGCTTGAGCTTATTTTTATTATTTCATCTTTTGTTTACAAACGCAATTTACGCAACGCTTTTGGCTTATTTGCAATCACTTTTGCACAACAAACGCACTTTTATTCCTACATTTATACCTTACCGAATCTCGATTCAAGCATATATTATAATTAATCGCTTTTATCTCGCCTTTTCCAGTGTACCAGCATTGAAAACAAAATCAAGAGCTCCGACTCCGATTCCAATTCAAATGAAGCGAATGATCAACCGCTGCCGAATACATACGACGAGGTAAATATGATACGATACGATTCGATACACAATGTGATCCGATGCGTGATGAATGTGTTTGTTATGACATTTATGATTTTTGTAGTTAGTAGATCAAATGGGAGGGTGTGATTTATTGTTATTATGGTCTCAATAATGTCAGAGAGTTTTTTTTTAGTTTCATTTTTTAACGAATTTTCGGCACATGAGCATTGTGCGGGTCCATGAAAGTATTTTCAACGCCTTTTTTTGGTGGATTTCAAGAAGTTTAGATGTTTATTGATCACTTTTCTTTAGATTTTTGAAGATTGCACAGGATTTTCAATTTTTTTTTTCGATTTCAATTGAAGTCAAAATAATCTCTTTATTTTCCATTCTTTTAAAAAAAATTTCGTAATTCAGATGAATTTTTTTCTGAAATTTTAACCAATTTTTGGAGAGGCTTTGACGAATTTTGAGCAAACATTTAGATATTTTGACAATTTATAACGATTTTTCGATTTCCATGAATTTAATGAATATAATCTGTGATATTTTGAGTTATTTACATTTTATTTCCACAAATAATGGCGTAATATGCTCGAAAAATCAATGTGGAAGCTTCTAAAGCAATATAAAACATACTAAAACCAATTCGTATCACAAAAATGTGTGATAAAGAACAATATCATTTTATGGAGATGTGAAAAGCATTTTATCGACACTAGTAAAAAAAATGTAGAATATTAATGTGGCACAGCTGTTCCCATTAACCCATTCAGGTCTAGTGGTTTGAATACGAAACATAGCAGCTTTTCGATTGTGTAGACTTTCGTAAAAGGTGTTTTTGTTTGGCGCTCAAATTCAATATTTTCTTCCGAATTTGGTTCCAATTTTGTTTTAAGAAATTGTAGAAAATGACAAAAATCCAATCGATCTATTTTTGCGTTTGTGTAAACTTTTACATCTAGCAGTTTGTGGTGTTTGTTGCGAATTTCTACGGCCTCAATCGAAAAATTGTGAAAAATCTCAAAAACAAAGTTGAAAGTTCGACGAAAATCCAACTTATTTATGAAGAATAATTTCTTTTTGAAGCTGAAAGAAAAATGCTGCGTGTGAATTTTAAGTTCATGTACTGCTTTATGTTCAGCAGCCTATTTCACCGAATGTTTTCATGAAAAGTTTTCATGAGATTTTCTTCTCAAGTTTTTTTGGTGAAACAAATGTATTCAAATGTAGCAATGAGAAAATCTCAATAGAAACGTGAAAATATTCTCATTTTTTTGACATTATCTTGAGCGCAAAATTTAAATTCTCATTTTTTTTTTGCCAACCATGATGTGATCTCACATTTTTGTGAAAAAATCTCGAAATTTCAAGTTGGTGCTCAAAATAATGTCAAAAAAATGAGGATATTTCCACGTTTTTATTGAGATTTTCTCATTGCTACATTTAGATATATTTGTTTGACCAAAAAAAACTTGAGAAGAAAATCTCATGAAAACTTTTCATGAAAACATTTGGTGAAATAGGCTACAGATCATAATGGGTTGAAATGTATTTTTTGGACCAATGTGCTAGTCGAGTATGGCCTTATTCATTGTATGACTCAATTGTCAAGTCTCAAGAAAGTCGTTACGATATGCTTAAACCGTCAGCGTTATCAACATAGCGAAAGTAAAACGTCAAACCATCTCGGTTTCCGAGGCATTTAGATCTCATGAATAAATATTTCCACATTTGACGAATAAGTGTAAGTTATTTAAAATAGTACAATGAATTCAGTCAACTCTTTGTCAGCGATTGATATTCGATTGCTTTTCCTGTTTGATGAAGTAAGGATTTTCTTTAAAATATAAAGAAGTGAGAAAAAAAGTTATGAAATTAAAAGTTCAAGTCCAAGCATCAATATTTCCATTCGATATGAATCTAGGGGGGAAAAGTTATGAATTTTTCTCATTCAATATTGAATCATTGAATAATAATTGTTTGATTCATTACAAAATATTATATTTAGTGTGAATAGCTAGCTCTTTTTGTTTGATCTCGAACGTATGTTTAATAAGAGTAGAATTTTTTTTAAGAAAATGGTCTAAATTTCGGTGTAAAGTCACTTTACTAAAGTGTATCCAATCCAGTCTAACATCTTTCATATTTCTCGTCCCAATTAGATAAATATTTTGGTGAATGCAGCATTTGAGCAGCACAAAGCGAATGACGGAATGGGAAATGCAATTGATTCGATGCAAGTATCGCCATCAATCTCACATTCATCATCGCCAACAAACAATGAGACGGTCAATCAAGAGAGGACAAACACCAAATTATCACGCCGATTGACCGAAAAGCGAAAAGAGTATGTGAAAAAAGTGTCTGTGCAACGAATCCAACCCGATAGCCTATTGTCAAACGATTCAATGCATCAAACATTCAAGTCAACGGTTTTCCGAACATTTTCGATAGACAATACTGACAATGATTCCATCAATAGCAATGGAAGCAGCGGTAATAAGCATGTTTCACCAAAGAATGTGGTCGGCAGTGTCGGCAGTGACGATCGAAATGACAACATTACGGACGGCCGAAAATCGGACAATGACAACGAAGTCGATGATTTGGACGGTGGCAATGAGTCCATTCCGTATGATGATGGTGGTGACACTACGCCAAAACTGTTCCAAGTGTGTTTATTGATTGGGTTCAACAATAGCACACGACAGGCGTATATCAAGTCAAAATTTCCGGCCGACGAAGAAATCCCATTGAACATTGAGCAGCTCGTATTCCCCAGTCGGAATCTCATAAATCAAACGCGCAAAAATCAAGACTACAGCATCATACTAACCGACGGCAATGGATACCATGTCTATGGCTACTGTCGCCGCATTTTGCCTGAAAGTTGTGAAATATGCCTGCCGCTGGCCTACTGCATCATTAGCGAAGTCAAAGCCCCTGGATTTTACTTTAAAATTTTGCGCGAGATTGAAACAAGACATGGCCAGGCAGAATTCCAAACCAATTTCCTGCTCCAGAGTTTGCAAACACGATCAATTCCGGCGGCGGGAAAATTTTTACATCTAAAACTTCCATTGTCACCGCGACCCAAAACCATTTCCACTCAGCACCATAAAGTAATGCCGAAACGACTTAGCTTAGAGGTGAATCCGAGGTGGTTAACCGAGTCGGCTGCGCAAGCAGCGTTCAGCAATTGTGAAACGGATTCAATGGTGGCTACAACGAAGAAGGAACGATCCAATCAAGCCAAGTCGTTGGTGCAGGAATTTGAAGAGAAGAAACAGAATGGCGCACCATTCGATCTATCGTTGATCAATCGAAGCCTATTCAATGGCAAAAGTAAATGTGATGAGATTTTTATACGACGACCGAATGATTTACGGCTTGAAAGCACCGAACTTAGTGATCTGTATCAGGCACTCGGCTCGGATCTACTGATTGTCGTCTTTAGTACGTTGTTACTTGAACGCAAAGTCATTCTCTGCACCGAAAATATTTCCATTTTGTCATCATGCGTCTTGGGATTACAAACACTTCTTTATCCATTCCAATGGCAACACACCATCATCACCATTCTACCCGAATCACTGGTAGACATTTGCGAAGCACCAATCCCAGTTTTGGCCGGCCTACTGAAACCAATCGATTTCAAAATTGAAGACGCCATCGTCATCGATCTAAATACAAAAACACTTTTACAGAAATGCGGCGATGAAACCACCATTCTACCCACATCACTCAGTCATTCGCTAAAAGTTTCACTCGAAATGGTCGATCTGCTGGATCAAGGCAAAATGCTCAGCAGTGTTCTTATTGCCGAAGCCTTTTTGAGATGCTTTGTTGAACTATTCGTCGGGTATAAACATAAAACATTTAATGTGAGTATGGATTTTGAGTCAAATACGATTCGTTTTTAATTGGATTTCTTTAGAATTTAGATTTTTTTCTCATTTTTTTTCTTCAACAACCATTTTGTGTATTTTAGATTTTTTTTTCTAAAAGAGCCAATTCTAATCTCATCCGATTCTATCTTTTTCAAAAAAAAAAAAAAACCAGAAAGTCGAGTTCATAGCATCGCATTCATCGCAATCGTATCGTTTATTTTTGGAGTGGTTTGTAGAAACGGCAATGTTTCGTCATTTTGTGCAGCAAAAATTCAGCGAACCAGATCCGATCAACGGGCCAAACACGGCATCTTGGATGGCTCAATCGAATTTCTACGATTTATTCGATTCACGAATACTGAAGAATGAGAATGAATCGAGTTCAACGCAACAAAATATGGAAATCATCATGAAAAATTGTAAAGTGATCAACAAAACCAAGACGAAAACATTCAAAGATCGCTTCAAAGATTTCATCAGCAGTAGCAGCAATAATAATTGAGAGAGATGAAACGAGATAACTTTCAATTTTTTTTTTACATGACAAAAATGAAACGAGTACCTCAAATCAAATACGTATATGTATTTAAAAAAGTACATATATAATGACATTTTTTTTAAAACAAAAATGAAAAAAAAAAAACAAAATAAATTGGGCAGCAATTTGAGTGGAATTTTTTTTTGTACATTGTTTTCACAATATTTATTCACTGGTCATTCAGTTCAGACGAGAATCAATTGTTTTGAATCAATTTGGCATGTCCATTGACATGCAGTCGCACAATTTTAACAACAAACAAATCAATTTAACGCAAAGTTGACCGGTCGTATTCAATTGTTAGTGTATTTTTTTTCACACGTGCACAGATATAGGCTATTTATGACACAAGTTTAGTAAATAAAAAATGAAATAATTTAAGTTCTATAAGTTCTATGTATTTATGTGAAAATGTCGACAAATCAACAATGTATCATTTTGAAATGGGAGCAAGAAGCCATAAATAGCAAGTCCAGTAGAAAAAAACTCTAAAGTTAGCAAATAACGTAGTAGTTTAAGTACAATTAAAAATGGAGATTAAGGGAAATGTTCTGGCGCGTACCTGGAGGATAACATCGAAGTGTTTTTCTTTGATGCGTGTGTGGATGGAGGAAATGTCAATTTCGAGAGCATACGTTCTAAATGTATGGGCTGATTGATGTAGCCGATCGGCCGAAATTTAAGACACCTTCAAATGGGATAGATTCAATCAATTCAATTGATTGCATGAAAAGAAACTTTCAATCGATTCTTCTTTAATCCGAACATATCCGACGGAGTAGTAAATTGGGTGCAAAACTGTGAATAGTCGCCTATCATATTATTTTAACGGAAGACTGTATGACGTTACGTGTGCCTTATCGTTGCCCCCATATCCAGTGACAAGATATATTAATTTATGACACACTTTAATTGCAACAATTCATTGTTATCATTTTCTTTCTTTTCAATTTATTGATACAGCAGTAAGGATTTACAATTATGTTTCGGAAATTACTTTGTTATGTTTTTTTGTGCGAATACCTTTGAAATGAGGCAATAAAATCGATAACAAATATCATATTCAATGAACCATGCGATTTAATTATTGTGTACTGTGCTGTAGTAATGGTAGAGAATTGCATTTTTGACACGTCATTTTCTGATAATTGGGAATGTACTGTTCCCATTGAAAGAATACAGAAATAGATATGAATGTGAATGGTGCTATAGAAAAAGAAAGTGCAAACATACCAGCAAGCGCCAAGCAAATTTTGTATAGGTAAAACGCTAAAGGCGACACGATCGAGTGTATCGCTGGTACCAAAATCAGATGTATAAAGAAACACTGATCACGGCCAGTAGCTGGACCAAAGTCTAAGACTTAGACTCTAAATTCGATGGAATACAACAAAAAAGTTGAGTATTATACTGATTTCCATGACACTCTCTTGAACATTTGCTGCGTTTGGTTTTTGATTTTACAATTTGAAATATTAAAGGCGCAAATCGGCTCAAGAGCCATCTATTGATAAAGCTTTAATTCATAGTATTTAATGGGACTGACAGATGCGAGAGAGTGAAACAGTATGAGGCCCAAGTGCTGAGATAACAAGACAGTTCAATATTTGCTATCATTACTTTGAAGTTTTTTTTTTGCCGGGAAATCATTTAAACATGGATCGAAAAGGTAGAAATAGTGAAAATATTTTCTGTGCAATCTTTGGATTGGCCGCCCTTGTACTTGTAGGGTGGTAAGAAAGTGCAAGGAACATGAGCAGACGGCATTCCACAGGTTAATAAATCATTACGGCCAACAATGGTGCAATACATGTTGGTTGATATTACTCACAGAGGAGGTGACATTGCAATTGATGAATGTTATGAAATAATGTTAGTTCGTTTTAGAGTGAGTTTAAAGTGGGATTTTATGACTCATTTTGAAGCTTAAATGCAACTTCACATGCAAAAAATCATAATTCGAACAAAAATAAGCAACTCGGTTTACCACTTGTTGATACATTCTTTCTATCACATATTCAATAGTACTCGAATTTTCGATTTCAGGTGATTTGAGCACTGTTAGCCCATATAACCTGATACAACAAACCCAAAACAATTGTGGAACTTCCGGTAGGACTTTTTTCGAATTGTATCCACTAGTCCTTTTATAGCCGGAGAGCGCATACACCTATGTAAATCATACACATCTGCATGCACTCTCCGACTATATATGCGACGACGTTGCGCTAATTACGGCATTAGCCGAATTAGTCGCGACGTCATGCGCATCCACTCAGTCACAACACAACCTTCAACCAAAGAACAATGAATAAAGAGTATATATCCAAAGACATTATTTCATCAATACATCATGCTCCTTCCATCACTATACTTTGTCACGAAAGATACATGGTGATACTTTCTGGGTCTACCATGAATTGACGCCCGAAAATTGTAAGTAACAATTGATTCCCATAGAGAAACGTAAATAGAATAAAACGAAAATCGATCCAGGTATGCACTACGATAATATTTATTTTTTTAATTTTTCATTTATTACGAAGCCTACATTTATACCAATATGTGTTCACAGCGAGCTGTTAACATGCTGGCCAAAGACCCAATACGGTATAAATTCCGCCCATGGTGCGTCTTTAGCAAAGAGACAATTACATTACAAGGGGGGATGGTATTCATGAAAAGACTTTAAATACCAGCTAATCAGCGAAAATCAAAGAGAGAAAGATCTTAATTCTATGTAGAAACCAAAAATTTAATGAAATCAAGCATAACGATCAATCCGAGTATTTTATAAAGTTAAAATTTAGCAATTTAAACCGCGTTATTGATTGGTCGGTAAATAGTGCTTAATTCGCGTTTAAAAATTAATAAAGAATCCAAATTTACAACAAAAATGATATTGTTATGTATAGATGATACATTCTGCTACAGATACTATACACGTTGTGTTTCGTTCTTTTGCATCGTATTTTATATAGGTCCAAATGTTGGAGAATTATACACACAAAAAAGCCAAATCCGTAATTGCAAGGGGATTTTAGGTGAACCACTATTCGAAAACAAATCCAATTGTGACGAATATATCGTAAAAGATGACAAATATATTACAAAGGGACATTTGGCTGCCACATCAGATTTTGTCGTTATCCTACGTGACAATACATATGATTATTTGAATGCAGCACCACAGTGGAGATGAATTGATTGTGGTTATTGGAAAATTACCGACGAGATAAGTCGAGTACTTACCAATAAAATGAATAAAGAAAAACTATTTTTATAAAAAATATTCATTTTACAGTTTCTGCGAGACTATGTAATCGAACATAATATGGCAGCAAGCGTCTATAGCGGAACCAATGGCATACTCGAATTAACGGACAAAAACGGTACACCACAGAGAATGTACTTATACTGGAAAAAAGGAATTGGAAAATTACCGATTCCAAAAATCTTTTATAAAATCTACGTTCCTGGCTTCGATTTACGCAAAGCCACGGAATTTGTTTCCATAAACAATCCGTACATCACCAATATTCGTGAAAAAAACAACATCATCGATTTGTATTGCATAGGAAGGGTGATCAACACATTCAATATTCCATGGGACAATGGAGATTTTAGCAAAGTTCATATGTTCGAATGCATGTTACAGGATTTTCAAGACAATTTTCCGAATCCAACACAATTTCCAGACTTGAGCATCATGTTTAAAAATAGAAATTCACATGTATAAATCGAAAAAATCCAAAATGTTAGAAAGCAAATTCACCAATGGAAAAAAAACATAAAATACAAAAATCAATAGAAAAGAAAGTAAATTCGAAGAACAATCAAAAACCATTACACTCGACTTACCTCTTCTTCTTCTTTTTTATATAAGAAACAGAAACACAGAAACATATCTACAAAAACAAAAATGATTTTATTAGTTATCAAGCCAACGTTATGATGTTGTAAGACGAATTGTAATTATGCACAAAAATACATATGCGAGTGCATTTACGCCAACGATTGCGGGCGTTCGACCAATTTTGGGTAAGCAGAATTGGTAAAGCGCCGGTGACCGCTTCATACGAATGCACTCGCACTAGTTAGTTGCTCATGACCATTCAATCAATAAACATCTACTGACTACACATACGAATTTCCGTCTTTCATTGTAAACCGTTGAATTGAATACACGAGTGGCTAAATTAGTCACTTCACTGGCGCTGTACAAACAGTTTTATACGTTGTGTTACCTAACAAATTGGACATCAACGAAAATTTTCTAAGTCTTTGAAGAAATAAAAAATCAAATTTTCTCTCAAAAATTAAAATAACGTGAAGCCTTCGCACATTTAACAATCGTGCTAAACCGTATAAAATAATTCTTGCCCAGTAAAAATCAAGTACACGAAAAGTTACGGAATTTAATCGTTTTTTTTTAAATTTTTTGTCGGGTCGCGGGTGTGAGTGAGCAACTCATTAGGTATAGAATAATTATAAGAAAACTAACGACTCGAGAGTATTGATGAATGATTTAATATTAATTAATATACCTAAATAGTGTATACCAGTTTGTGAATGAAATAAAGAGAAAAAAATATATCCGAAAAAATAATTACGGTAAAAAGTAATACACCAACGAATGTAAGTGATTACAACAATAACAACCACTCGGATTTTGGTATACCACTATTTTAAGAAAACCGACGACCCGAAAAGATTCGAAAGTGGAATAATCGTCGTTAAAGTGAATATCTGGATGCGAAAAATATTTCGGCGAAAAAGGGCATACACCACCTAATACAAGTGATTACAACAACAGTCGTGCTCTATCAACTTTCCAACGAAACCGGCAAGTGAACAGTTTACTGAACACAATCAACTCATCACCTTAGATAATTGTCATCGAAACGATTGAGAATACCAAAGAGCGCACGGAAATCACACCACGGAGTCACGAGATACATTATTGCGACACTACAAGTTTTGTTCAGAAACAACAACAATTTTGGGGTATATAGCAATTTCAGCGAAATTAAACACGTTGCAACTCCAGCAACCGTGCCTATCGTGTTCGTCACGGGATTTTGGACATAAGTACGAAGAACGTAGACTAGACTGTTCATTTTATTGCAGAATTCTATTACAAAACAGCTGATATCAAATGAAATAACTTTAAGAAAGTCATTGTGATTATCACAAGTTTTGTGCTCGCTTTCGGCATGAGAAATGACTTTCTTAAAGTTTTTTTATTTGATTCAACTATTACAACAAGATGTCAATCAAATACGGTTAACGGCCGATGCGGCACGAAACGAAGTGGCGCAGAATGAACGAAAAGTGCAGGCACTTCATAACGAGGTACAATAACTAACGACTGAATCATTATAAGCAGCGACCGGTTTGAGCGATCTGAATCAGCGTTTCGTAGCGAGAATAGAAGGTGAAATCTTCAGTGCCAGTGAGCCTAAGCACAACCACCAGCTGTGGTAAAGAAATGATGACTGGGAACAAATGAATGAAGACGCCAAGAACAATAATCGACGATACGACCGAAGAGAGTAGGCCGAACACAATCATCAGCGAGTGAGATATGTTGAGGGTCATATTGCCACCCTCAAGCACAAGCTCAAATTGCTCTTCATAACCATTTTTGATGGAAGAAGACAGACGATTAAAAAAAAATCAATGCAAATCTTTCAGCCTTAACGGTGGATGAAAAGTATGCGAAGAAAATCCAAACATTCATCGATGTGGTAAATAGCTTAATCGAGCATGCGAAGAGTGAGAGAGACAGACTACGTCCTCGAGCAAGTGAGAATCTAGTTGGTAATCATAAAACTGATACCTAAGAAGAGTTTTGCAGAAACAAGTGGAAAAATCCAACACACTCGAATCGATCCACTCGAAGTTGACAATGTTGAAAAAGCAATGTCGAAGACGAGCACCGAAACAGTCTATCAAAGAAAAATTCCATGACGATGTGAGAAACCCAGCATTTCAAACGGCAATCCAATACAACATAGAAAGGGGGCTGTCAGAGGCTGGTGAAGACAGCAGAGGTGATTCGAGCAATCAACAGTGGGTCGTCAAGCAATGGAAATGGTTAAAACAGCTCAAGCGGTAACGGCAACAGAAACGATCGGAGAAACTACGATAACTCACATAACGGCGATAATCCACGTTACAACAATCAACAAAACAACGGTTAGCAGTTTAACAATCAACAATTCATTAATCAGCAGCAATCAAATAACACTGGTAATACCTCAAATTGGAATAGCGTTGATGCATAGTACACCCAACCAGAGCCTCGACCAGCCAAATTTTTCTTACGGCGAAATGGCTAGTGGATTTTTGGCGTATAAACATATTATAAGCTGTCCTCTGCGTAGAAAGTTGACAAATGCAGGTAAAAACGATTTTCATCAAGAAAATTATACCTCCGAAAACACCAAAACGGATGCGCGATCGTCGAAGTATGGCAAACAACTAGAAAGTTTAAATTCATCATTCAACTTGCTATCAGGGTGACCAGAATCAACCTTTTTTACTGATCTGTTGCATGAAACCACGTAACATTACCGCACGACAAATCGCATCATTTCTCTTTTGAGTTTATTTTATTTCATCTGCATCAACAATACCACACTCGAACATCTACGAGGTGCGATGAGTTTAAATCATTGTCTTTCGGTATTTGTTTTTCATTTCTTTTTTCAGTTCATTTCACTTGAGCATACGAATAACGTCGCCGACTGACGACGATCATGAATCGAAATCAATTGTGTTTGCTTGTACATTCGTAATAAAATTTGAAATCAAGAAAGTTGTTACCGAAAATATTTCTCGTATTGGACAATGCAGCAAATCTATTTTCGTATCTAACATCATATGTCACCCATAGAACAAGGAAAAAACTTAGAGTTCTTGTTCTATAACTGACGGAAAAAAACTTAGAGCAAAAAAGAGACAAATGAAGTTGCGAGCAAAAGTGACATAACAACAAGAAAAATTCAAAAAAACGTCTTTTTCGCTCAATGCTGAGTTGTGTCACTTTTGCTCGCAACTTTATTTGTCTCTTTTTTACTCTAAGTTTTTTTCCGTTTCTGTTATAGAAAATGAAATCATAAGTGGTTCTCTTGTTCTATGGGCGCCATATATTTTCTAAATCACCCAATTTTTCATCATAAACTAATAATAATAAATGTTGATTGGTTTGGCTTATTTTATGAAAACCTCGATTATCCGTCATTTTCGATTATCCGTCAAGGTGCTGGTCCGATGCCTGACGGATAATCGAGGTCCACTGTAATACGATTCTGAAACCAAGTTGAGCTAAAATTTTCAAACAAATTGTCCCTACAAAATTGGAAGGTGAAGCCATGCACTAGTAGTGCATTGCACTGCTCCATATAAAAAAAACATTCAATGATTAAAAATGAATAAATTGATCGATTCAAGACAAGAAACGATGAATAGAAACCAAAAATAGTCAATTCTACCTTAGTTCATCTGGAACGATTCTGTGCAATATTCCAGCTGTACACTTTAAAATTCTGAAAAATGCCAAAAACGACCTACCCTAATGACCATCGACCACGAGCTGATGCTTTTTATTTAAGCGATATCAAGTGATCTAGTGAAATAATCGCTAATTTTCTTGTTAAAAAAAATAGGAAGAAAGAATCAAGTGATAAGAAGGCAAAAAATAAGTGTTTAAATTTCCTACCA
>NW_022601403.1:844416-846345 GCF_009176505.1 Sitodiplosis mosellana | reverse complement strand
AAGTATGACACGTTGCACTTAGTCCCCAGGTGCCGCTGTATTGTTTACTATTTTCATGATCAGAAAGGCTGTACGATCACTGCATCCAGCACAACAAGTGAAGGGGTGTGCATGGCTGCGAAAATGGCATGCGAACGCATTTTAGATCGAATGAAACCAGTTCGCGAGAAGAAACCGAATGCTTCGTGGCTGAGATCGTTCACGACGCTTGGACACAGTCCGTTGAATTAACCGAGAAGCAAACGTTTGAAACCGGAAACGCAATAGGTTACAAAATTATCGGTTGTGCGTGTGCTGAGATTGAAGTGGATGTTTTGGCGGAGAATTACAGATTGCACGAGTTGATATTCATGAAGACACCGGCAAAAGTATGAGTCCATTGGTTGATCGGTGCATTCATGATGGGCGTCGGATATTGGTTAACCGAAAAATTGCACTATGATCGTCGCACGGAAGAATTGGTGCCAAAGACATTCCGATTGATTTCCGTATAAAATTCTTGTAAAATGTCAACAATGATGGGATTTTGAAATCAAAAGCCACCGGAGAGCCAGCATTTCACCTATCGGTGGTTATCATGTTTGCTTTAAGACACGCCATCAATGCAATGCGAGAGGACAGTGGCAATTGTAAAAAGTGGTATCACCTGGGTAGTTATTTTGTTTTGTTGTTGAATTTATTTGGAAATTTTTTGAGTTTTTTCAAAATTCATTATCATTTTATTCAGGATCGTGAAGCACATGATGTTGTATTCACCACTGCCGAGGTGAACGTTGATGACTTCAAACTAAGCTGATCTGTAACACTTGCCGCGTATTTCTTACCAGAAATACATAAGTGATTCACATGCAAACGGGCGGTTTCAGCGAATCCCATTTCCATTCTCAATGACACATATGTCTCTTATTTTTTTATTTTTATCATCTTTGATTTAACGAAATAACAATAAAATATTGAAAATTTTATTCAAACAAAATTTTTTATGCTTAATTTAATTATTTCAACAGTAGACATCATTTAAAGAAATTCTTCGAACGTCACTTAGATAGACATTTTCATTTTGACTGAAAAGAACTGTTTTTATTTGATTTGGGTTTTTGTTTTTTTCGCTCCATTATTTTCGTCGGTTTGTTATCTTCACATTGATTCCACCTTCAATGTTCAATGTAAGTGCGTGATTGGCCACGACAAGTTCACGATCATTTTCACATTCAAAATTGTAGCTTCTCAATATTGAAACAATCGCTGTTTTGGTCGTAATTTTTCCCATACGTAAACCTGTACAATCAACAGAAATAGGTCAATTAAAAAGAAAACGTTGATTAATTATAATTTTGGATGCAATCTCGGATTCATGTATCAAATTACGCACCAATACACGCTCGAGGGCCTTCGCCAAATGGAATGAATGCATCTGGATTGTACGAGGGGTTCTCTGTTGAAAAACGATCGGGCCAATAGTTCTCCGGATCGGGGAAGTATTCGGGATCTCTCATCAGACCAAGCAACGAAATGGCGATTGGTGTTCCTTCGGGTACTGTTAGGCCCAAGTTATCAATTCGATACTCCTTGGTACAGATTCGGTTCAAGAATGGCAGCGTCGGATACTTTCGAACGGATTCTGGAATGAAAGACCTTTTTTTTTTTCAATTTACCAGGAATTTTCTCAGCTTTTTTTCAATTTCATGCAACGATTTTCAATTTACCTTTAACACACATCTCCAAAAGTGGCATATCGTTGATGCTTTCGTACGTGATGGCGTTGTCGTGTTCAGCCAACACGCTATCGATTTCATCTTGCAGTCTCTTTTGAAGCTCCGGCTTTCGTGACAACTCAAACAGCGTATAAGCTACAGCTGAAGCGGTGGTATCGAATCCCGCCAAATAAAATAAGCCCACTTGAGCCGCACATTGTTCAATTGTGAGCGA
>NW_022601403.1:742482-844406 GCF_009176505.1 Sitodiplosis mosellana | reverse complement strand
ATATTCCATTGTATCTTTCACAATTCCAACCATGTAGTCCTGGAATTGCTGCGACATCGACGACATTCGCAGACTTTCGAGGAGTCTATAACAAAGATTACATTTGAATTAAAAATTACATTAGTGTCAATCAAGTTGTGCGTAACGGTACGTTGAAATCAAATGTTGAAACAATGAATAAAACCAAGTTGATGACGATGTGCATGAAAACGAATGATAATAGAACAGATGAATAGTATCTTACTTTGGGCAAAAGAAAGCTCCAATCAGCCGTATGCGATTGATAAAACCCCCATTGCTAAATTGTTTTTCAATTTCACGGAATGAATAATTTGGATCATCGATTGAATTCACATCTAAGCCAAAGCCCACCGTTCCAATCACATCCATTCCATATCTATCGGATGAAAATAGAACATAAAACTAGAGATAAATGCGATAATTAAAAGGAATTGGTTTTTCAATTGAAGATTGATCGATGATAGATGATCGCGACTTCAAGGCCTAATTTACTAAGTTTACTTATCAGATGAAACGAAAATGAGCCACTTTTTCGTGGAATCAAATTCATTCATAGTTCTTTCATTATGCTCATTCAATTGTCTTGAAGATGAAAATATGAAGAAACTGAATTCATTTTTTAGAAGATTTTTAGATTTTCATTGTCATCACTACGGAACGCAGTGTAATTGTCAATACTCGTCAATAGAGCAAATATACCAATAGTTCTTTCTCCCTAAGAAAATTTTAGTTTGCTGAACATTCGATTTCTAAATTTTTTTTTTGATGAAGACTGTGTTTTAGCATTTAAAAATTCATATACATGCTAAGAGATTCATCTCTTTGATCGAGATTCAGAAACATATTGAACGATTAATTTCACTTGATTATTTATTTTTTTTGGATGCAAGAAATGTAATTTTTAGCAAGTGAAAAAGTGCCATCATTCACAGAAGCCAAAAGCTTGAAAATTTGCCGGGGATTCGATTGATCAACTCAAGGGAGAGTTATTTTATTTTGATCTTTTATTTATGGTTTTTCATGAATTTCAGCTTTTTTCATGAAAATATATTTCTCTTGATACAATTCCTTAAGATTGCATCTAATTTGGGTTGGTGGTTCGTCCCATGAAGATAGTCGTTTTGCTTTTGTTATCCCAAATGTAATACACGTTCGTTATCAGTGCTCTTTTTAGAGTTAACATATTGCCAAAACGAAGATGGATCACTTTTCAAGTTTGATTTCATTTTGTCGACATACTGATTGTATGTGTTCAGTGTTTTTTGCACTGAATTCCTCGTGCAATTCTTCAAAAAGTGGTATTGATGGATTGTTTGCGGTAAAAAAAAAAAACAAAAAATTATTTGAAACTGATCTCGGATTTTTAAATTGAAAGCGTGTTTTAACTGTATTTAATTTTATCAATGGGTCTATTTAACAGAATCATGAGAAATTCTTTTCAAAGTTAATTACTATCTATGGAATGGTGACTTATTTTTTCTTCAAGCGGTGAATTTTTTTCAAGTGTCGATCGGCATGACTTTTTTTGGCAAAGTTTGCTGCACACACCATGCATTGAATCCAAGGGGGAAAGTACTAGATTTGTATAATTCAAGTAATGCGATCTAGTACAAAAATAATCCCAAATAATCCTTCGGAATTCTACATAATTCTCAATAATGCTCAATATTGCTATGCATAATACCAACACCCAATAGCTAAACATAATTGTATTTCACTTTTGTTTATTGGCATTATGCATAGCATTATTGCGCATTATTGAGAATTATGGAGAATTCCGAAGGATTATTTGGGATTATTTTTGTACTAGATCGCATTACTTGAATTATACAAATCTAGTACTTTCCCCCTTGATTGAATCCGCTCTCTGGTGTGAACTTTTCGCATGTGTGTCTCCAAATGATGTTTGTATCGGCGATAGTTTTTGCACAAATGGCATTGATACTGACGGTAGCCACAGCTATGTTCATGACCCTCTTTTGCATCTTCAGTGGCGTATCCTCCGAAGCACTTGGAGCATTTGAATGGGTATTGGTCGCTGTGTGTTGATGACAAATGTTGATTTAAAAAAAACTTTTTGGTGAATTCATTTCTGCAAAATTCACATTTGATCGATCTTTTTGCTCCGTAATTTGATTGCACGTGTCGCTTTAAATGACCCTTTTGAACAGTTTTGTAATGACACTGATTACATGCAAAAAGACTTCGTTGGCAGCGCGTTTCGTGTTTTTGCTTTTCGTCTGGAGTGGCAAATCGTCGGGCACATTTCGAACAAGCATTCGGCAGTTCATCTTTGTGAGTCATTGAATGTCTTCGGAGATGAGCGTTTCTTGCAAATGATTTAGAAAAAATTGAGCACTCGAACGGCTTTTCTCCAGTGTGAATTCGCAAGTGTATTTTGAGTGCATACTTGCCACATGCCAAATGATTGCACACATGGCATTTGTGCTTCTTTTGCTTTTTGGCCGCTTGATTCCTGGGAATCGTTCGTTTGTTTCGTCTTCTGAAGCCTTCTTTCTGTTTCTTCCCACTGCCGACTGGTTGCGGTGATCGAACATCGATTTCATCACCCATGAGCTCTTCGTTGTCTTCATCGTTGGCGGCGCTCTTATTAGATCGTCTACAAAGTGCCGAGTCCTTTTCTTTGCCCGTCTCTTTTTCTTCTTTTTCACATTTGATCTCATCCTTTACTTCATCGAAGTCATAGCCAAAGTCGAACGGTCCCTCGTAATTCGTACGATATCTTCCATCAAATCTCGGCCGTGGTATGTTCATGACGTCATCATCACTATTGAGCTCTTCCTTAATCGTCGGCTCTTGCTTGATTTCAACATTTAAGCGCTTTGACTTACGCTTTCTTCGTCCACCAGAAACACCTTTGAATGTGTTCATTTCCTATTGGATTCGGCAGAACAATTACAAAAATCGATGATCAAAATTTAAACAGTATTGATAAGTCAATGATAATGAAAGGTGATTCAATTAAGTGCAAACCACGTGCTTGACGTGTCCATGCAAAGAAAAAGTACCAACAACATGTGCAATGAGTGCATAAGCTCGAAATTTGGGTTATGTATTACCAAATTTTATGAGCATCGATTGATTTTTATGATTTCCATATTTATGAACGAATCACACAATTTAATTCTCAAAAATTGACATGCAAATTAATAAATAAATAAATAATATTTAGCTTTTACATTTGTCGCCGATTTTTCCTGCTGAAAATATTTTTTTTCTCGCGTATCTTTAAATATGTCTGCCTCACTCGGTGGCTGATAGAACAATCTAGAACAACGTACAACGCAATCATCAGCATCAAAGCTAAAAGTTACACATGCGCAAGCGAGCAACTTGTGTTGGTGAGTTTCGTTAAGTTCTCAACGACGCAAAGTGACACTTTATCTCGATTGGTAGCTCTCTTTTGAGCAAATTCAGAGCTCAATTCAAAAATATCGGTTGAACTCCTGTACAATTTATCTGTTTCGAATCCAAATTACTTTTGAAAAATCTTTTGAAATCAACATTTAATTTTGTCAACATTTTCTATGTTCTCTGGAGAAAAAAATTCATTAATTCCAACTTCCACTTCAATTGGGCGAGCACAAAATACGCTTCTTTCTCCAGAGCATTCAAATGTCAATCAGTTTGGAGTCAAATTTCATTCGATGATTTATTGACGAAGCCGTGTGTGCGTGTGCGTGTACGTGTTTCACTCAGAGCCAAATCGCACGGGTTGAAGCATTGATGCGATGTTCATCGACAGTTAGTCTGTATCTCGAACGGCATAGTTTCCAAGCCAACCGAAGTCAATTTGAATGTTTTTCGGATTAACATGCTTTTTTTACGTCAATTGACATGAAATGGAGCAGAAGAAACACCAGAAACGATATGACATGTATATAACACTTAAAATGTTTTGGTTTTGAGGAAAATGTTTGCATTTCAGATGGTCCAGTGTCTTTTGCTCAATATTTCCGGCCGCGTTTAATAGAACACATCCGAAATATTGTGATATTTTCTGAAAACTCAGCAAGAAGCAGAAAAACGTGTCTCAATCGATTCGAATCAAACGATTGAATAATGAGAATTACAAACGATATGAACCTTGAAACTGGAACCTTATCCAAAAAAACGAACAAAATTCGATTGTCGATGACTTGTTCAACTTGCAGAGTTGATCTTATCAATGCATCACACTTGTTTCATAAGCCATTCGTGTTTTTGTCGTATTACTATAAAAATGCTGCGAAAATAAACTCATAACATCAAGGACGACTATCTTTGTAACGGAGAAGACTTCTCTTTCCTTTTATCTTGATTCAAATTTATTTCGGTTTTATTTCATTCACAAATGGGAGCTTAAATCTAAAGATCTAACCAAGCGTATTTTACGTTAGAAAATATTGAATCTTCTTAAAATGAAATTCTGTATGAAATTATTATTTGGGTTGAAGGAATTGATTTCAATGTCGATTACACTTTGACAAATCTATGGAATGTGTGACCTTGTTCTTCTTCAAACGGTGAACTTTTTTCATGTGTTTATTGGCATTACTTCTGTTGGTAAAGCTTGTTACACATACTTTGCATTAAATCCGCTCTCCGGTGTGATCTTTTCGCATGTGAATCGTCAACATTTGTTTGGAATGTTTGGAACGAGACAGTTCTTTGCACAAATGGCATTGATACTGACGGTGGCCACAGCTATCTTCATGAACCTCTTTTGCACCTTCGGTTGCGTATCCTCCGAAGCACTTGGAGCATTGGAACGGGAATTGGTCACTGTGTGCTGTGAACCAATGCTGATTTAAATACATGTGTTGAACGAATTATTTTCCGCAAAATTCACATTCGATCGACCGTTTAGCTCCATGTTTTGATTGCATGTGCCGCTTGAAATGAGTCTTGTAAACAGTTTTGTAATGACACTGATTACATGCAAACGGACTTCGTTGGCAGCTCGTTTCGTGTGATTGCTTATCGTCCGGAGTGGCAAATCGTCGACCACATTCCGCACAAGCATTCGGCAGTTCATCTTTGTGCGCCATGGAATGTCTTTGAAGATTAGCGTTTGTTATGAATGATTTGAAACAAATTGTGCACTCGAACGGCTTTTCCCCGGTGTGGATCCGCATATGAACTGTCAAATGTTGTTTTTGCAATGCACTATATCCGCAAATGTCGCATTCGAATTGCTGGCGACTACAGAGCCTTTCGTGATCGATCTTGGCTGATTCTTGTTCAAATCCTTGATTGCATTGTGAACAATGGAATTGGCCATGCGTTTTCTTATGCCTGTTCAGATTATTATGATTGGAAAATGACTTCAAACAAACATCACACTGAAACGGCTTTTCTCCAGTATGAGTGCGCAAGTGTACTTTGAGGTCAAAGTTGTCACATGCCAAATGATTGCACACATGACATTTGTGCTTCTTTGGATTTTTGGCCGCTTGATTCCTGGGAATCGTTCGTTGGTTCCGTCTTTTGGAGCTTCCATTCCGTTTCTTCCCACTACCGACTGGTTTCGATTGTTGCACATCGATTGCATCACCCATAGGCTGTTCGTTGTCTTCATCGTTGGCGGCGCTCTCATTCGATCGTCCACATGGTTGCGAGTCCTTCTCTTTGCCCGTCTCTTCTTCTTCTTCTTCACATTTGGTCTCATCCTTTACCTCATCGAAGTCAAAGCCAAAGTCGAACGGTCCCTCGTGATTCGCACGATATCTTCCATCAACTCTTGGCCGAGGTATGTTTATGACATCATCATCACCATTGGGCTCTTCCTTAATCGCCGGCTCTTGTTTGATTTCAACCTTTCCCGACTTTGACTTTCGCTTGCAGCGTCGATCAGCACCACTTTTGAACGGGTTCATTTCCTAATGGAATCAAGAGAAAAATAAAAATAAAACACACGAACAAATGAACCAACTCAATGTAAAAAAACACGTGTTTGTCGCATGTATGGCAAAGAAAAAACTATACACAAAATATGTACACTTGTGTCTTAGGCCATTTCTGAGAATTCGCATAAAATACTATTCATTCTACTTTTTTCACAACAGAATGGCGGATATTCTGAGCTGAAAATCGAAGCAAATGAAAAATATTCACCACTTACGTCCGTCGATGCCTTTTTTCTGCTGAAAATTCAATTGATTTTTCTTTGCGTGTCGTCTTCCAAAATGTCTGCCTCACTGTGTGACTCTCCGAATATTCTAGCAAACTCAGCACCACAACTAGCGGCTTCGTTGCTGCCATGCTTGCGTTCATTTGTATTGGTAACTTTTATCACACTTGTGTCAATCAATAGCTCTATTTTGAGCAAATTCGGAGCCCAATTCAAAATCGCCCGTTAAATTTCATTTTTCACATTTCATTGGGAATTATGGATGATTTAGTCGTTCGAAATGTAAATTCTCGTTGATTGCACAATATCACGCCAAGTCAGAGTATTCTATACGTCATGGATTATTTTAAGGATTTTTTAGAATGGATCCGAATTTCGAATAAATACAAAGAGTGTTTTTTTTACAATCCGAACACAGTTGGAATAATCGTCACCAAAATTCACTTAAGTTCCACTCTTCAAAAATCCTGAAAATACAAAATCTGCCAAAAAAATGCATTTGTTCAATGAAACGCCCACAATAAAGACATAAGTTCAATGAATTTTATTTAATCGTTTCTCATGTGTTTTATAAAATCCGAATACATTTTGTAATTGTTGTTTTTTTGTTTATTTTTTTCATATTTTTTTTTTCTTCTTGAATACGAGTTCTGACTGCCGTTTTGTATTTGGTGTCCATTTACTTTTGTGTGTGTTTAAATTCTGAATATATGTTTATATTAATGCATATGACGGGGCTTTAACTTATACCATTTCGGTTCTAAAAACGGTGTTATTTTTTCTCTCTTCCTTTTTAATGGGGGACAATGTTATTGTTTTTAACGGATTCATAGAGGGTGAAATTTTTTTGCCGAAACAAGCGGAAGAAACGTTTTCTTTGTTATCGAATGAATTTTAAAAGTATTTTCTAATGTGATGTTCGAAGAAGATTTTGTGTGAACGATTTTGAATTTATTATAACTTTTTGACGATAGCTCTATTTCAAACTGTGAAGATTCGATTATTTTTAAAATTATCTCATTTGGAGAGCCAAAGAAAAAAATGCCAAAAGGCTGCGCTTGTTTCAGATATTTGGCGCATTTAACTCTATATCATTATTATTATATCCAAGAAAGGCAATACAGTGTTCGAAATCTACATGTTGATTTACTTTTCAGGGATTTTGCTAAATATGCGATTTTTTTATACTTTGTTTTTTTTCTTAATTTCTCATTTTGAACTCATTATTTCATACATATTCATTTCTATTGTTATTAATAACACTCTAAATTCTGCAATTCGTTTAAATATTTTTTTCTTTGACTTAATCATTAGAAAATGGGGGAGGGTAATTTGAAAATTAAAATTAGACAATAGGTTAGTGTTAGATTTGAAGTTAGTGCAATTTTTACGGCTGCTTTTTTGTTTGTGTTGTCATTATCGTCAACATTTTTGGCCAATCGATAGTTTTTTTCCTTGAAGTCAGTGGAAAGAATTGTTTGTCTCCTTTCTCCGTTTTAACCCATTAAGAGTTCGAAAAACCAAACATTTTTACCCAAGATAAGTGGTGTTTTTTTACTCGAGAGAAAAACTTCAATAATTGGTCTGAAATGATTCCAGGACATTATGGGTCGTTAGATTCACGCCAGATTTACTCTCGAGTAAGTTTTGAAGAAAATGCAAATTTATTCCACTTTTCGGAGCTAAATGGTGGTACATGGCCTAATCTAACGGCCTATAATGACCTGGAATCATTTCAAACCAATTTTTGAAATTTTTCAAAATCTGCTCCGAGTAAAAGAATGTCAATTGTCTTGGGTATTTGTATGGAAAATCGAACACTTGGCAAATAATGAATGATTTTGTTGCTCTTTTGGAAGGATTTTTTCAATTTTTAAAAACAGATTTGTCATGCTTTCGATTCTTTCTTTCTTGTTTTTGCAAAAAAAAAAATGGAGAGAATTTTTCATTTTTCCAAGAAAAGCGAATATTTAGTTCCTATTCTCACTTTTAAAATGGGAAATTTTTAAGTTTTTTTGAAGAGTTTGAAAATCCTGAATTAAAAATCATGCAAAATTTGATAACGGTCGAAATTCCAATTGAAACGATTCTACTATGACCATTCAACTATTTCATTTACTGATATACATTTTCTATTGTATTTTTTTTTCTTCTTCTGGCAAAATTTCGGTCTTGATATTTGTCCATGTTTCCTGTTTCTAACAGTGTTAGAATCTAACACACGGCCTATTCATTGCGCACTGTAACTGCGTCGTAAAATATACGTATATATATGTGTGTGTGGGTTTGTGTGTGAAAAAACAAAAAAGCGATAGAAAAGCTACAGAGCTCTCATCATTTCAACTAAGAATTAAATCTGTGGATACTAAAAAAAACGAAACATGCAAAACAAGTTAGTCTTTTTGTTGATTACTATGTGTGTGTGTGTGTGTCTATTCTGAGAATAAATTTTTTTTTAAATCTATTTATTATGCACGATTTTTTTTTGTCAATTTTTTTTCTGTTCTGAACATTTATGTTTGATTATTTCGCTGTTGATTAGATACTTTTGTTTTTTGTTATTCCTTTTTTAAACTACTAATTTGTTGCGTCTGTGTCACTACGCACATTAATTTCTTTTTCACTTCATCTATCTCTTGACCATATTTAATGCGGTTTTAATGCTTGCCCCGAGTCGAAGCCTCCGACTATGTGATACATACCATTCGAATTTCTCGTCTGTGTTGAACAAAACGGCTTTTTTCGGCTAAACAAACTAAACTACAACGGTATATTTTTGTTTCGTTCGGTAATGATTCTATCCATGGCTTAAGCCATGATTTTATTCACCCTTGAACTTTTTCTCTCTTATTCAAATGACAAACAATTGATTTTAATTTCTGTTTCGTTTGAATTTGAAATGATAGCTCGTACTTTCTTTTTGGTAAATAAAATTTCTTGAAATGGGTTTGGGGTAGAAGAAGCTAGTTTTCGGGTCATAATTCTCAAGCCTATTCATGCTTTTAACACAAACTAAATGCTTTCGAAGGGCAGACGTTTCAATCTGGTTCAATTTCGATTGGATTTAGATTAATTCTCGTGCATTGTGTACGTCATACACTGTACGTGTATTTAATCAAACATTGAAATCGTGTGTATTTTCGAGGGTAGCTAATAGGGCTAAAGCGAAGGGCTAATAGTTCTGAATCAAATCAAGTTACATTCTGATTGACTTTTCTATTTATTTCTCTATTTGTTCTGTTTGACATCTAACGGAAATCGCATTTGATTTTCGAAATATTTTTAATTTTTTTTACTTCATTATTTTATTTTTTTCCATTTGATTTTTGTATTTAAAAACTCGTACTGTATGTGTGTGTTTTGAAAAGAAATATCGTATTTCGTATCGATTTGGTTTTCGTCAACAATTTTTCGACCAAATATCTGTGTTGTGACACTTCAAACAACGATCCTGTCTCATTTTAAACCTGTGCGGTGAAACAAAATGCCTCATCTTTAAATTTTTATCTCAACGTTCAATGAGCATTTTCTATTTTCTTTGTGTATTTTTCATGTTTTTTCGCTTTTGTTTTAGTTTTGCAATGACATTTTTTGGTTTGCTTGTTCGTGACAGTGTTAAATAATATTTTCCATTTTTTTTCATTCAATTCACTTTCTGTTCATCATTCTTCTTGTCTCTTCGATTGATTTATTTCTTGGGAAAATTAGTTTTGAATTTGGCTCACGTAACAAATATTTTCTTTTTCATCATTTTGCTTTTTCGAATGGTCGTTTGTTTCAAATGACTTACGCTTTCTAAAGCAGTTTATTTTATTTTTGTCTGAATTTCAACATCGATTATCGTCGTTAATTTTATTCGGCACAGAAAACTCTAGACCAGAGTCTCCAATTCAGTACTTGTAGCCGTTTGTTTTTTGTTTTTTTTTTTTTTTTAATTTCCAGCTTCGTTTCCATTTGCGAGTGAATATTAAAATTGCCCGCAGTTTTTCGTTTTTGTTTCTTTGTCAGAGAAGAAAATGTTATTTCTTCTGCTCTCATCACCTGGACAATGCTTTTGTTTTGGACAAGTCAATAGATGTTTTGGAAATATTTGGTTGTTGGTCTCATTGATGGTTTTACTTGGGTAAAATCAGAGATGGTTCATCGTTTACCGCAAGTGTATGGAAATGTGTATCGGTATATACTTAAACGTATACCTTTGCGTTGAGAGCACACGTTAGCCAATACTTTAGTGACAGCGAACGCGTTATTTAACGCAAAGGTATATCAATGCATGTATATATACCGGTTTGTACGCAGTATAGACAATACAATGAATTGATATACATTTACTCCATTTCTGGGTAAAATTATTTGATTGACTCAAAATAATTTGCATGTCGAAACAGATGTGTTTATTTTCGGTTGGCAAAAAGACTCGATTTGCTACTTTTTATTGACAAAAGTTGCATGTTTTGTGCTTAAACGACGATTTGTCACGTCATTTTCTTGATAAGAATGGCTTAAATTTTGATAAAAAATGGATTATTGATCGAGATTTTCGTATAAAAATACGCTAATGACCTATTGACTGCAGAAGGTGAATGAATTCAAGCACGGCGCCGGATCTGGATGTTGTTCGAAACTTTCGAATATGCTTTCGAATCGAAAGCAGTGCCGCTTCATGCAAATCGTCCTTTTTGCCGTCCCAATGCATTGAGTTGCCCCGAAATTTGAATTCTGAATGGCAATGCCCCGTGCACGAATTCCGATTATTCATACCTGAAAAAAAAAATCCCCAACAATCCAACTGATATTGATCAAAACATAGATTTTCCCAAAACATTATCCGGTGAATCGAACAGGAGTGAAAAAAGTTCCAGTTTTTCCATTGTATTCCTTTTTGAAAATTATCAAATTTCAACATTTAATCATCGATTTAAATCAACGCTGAGTATTGTTGAATGATTCTGATGCAATACTCAGTTTGCAACAACAGCTTCGGTATTTTCTCATTGTTCGAGGCAGTCAGTGTGAATAATTTCAATGAGATTCAATCGATCGGATTTTACCGCATATATCGCATCGACAGTGGTGCCATCGGATTCGCATAACATTGATTCTTTTTTTATTTAACATTTTCACTTAAATTTCTAATGTATACAATAACACACATTTCGCCTCGAATTGGCTTGCAATGAATGGTTCTCATTGTTATTGGTTTGTTTTCTGTTCTCGGTTTGCATTGAACGCAATCAAAGCATTTTGTTTTTTTTTTGTTTTTGCTGTAACATTCGGATGTGTAAACCTTAACAATAGTGGTAGCGCGATCACAAATACACACTTGGGCCAATTAAACATGGCCAAAGCGATGAGTCACATGTTAAATGTAGAAAAACACAATTTTACACACACATCGATCACGAGGTGATTTTTTTCTATCGTCATCGAACATTCTGTTGCAATTTATGCACAATTGGTTCAGGCGGAAGTAATGATGACAATTGATTGCCTCTGTTTTTGGGAATATTTTCAAAGGTTTTAGATTTTGCTAAAGATTTATGCGCAAAGAGATTCAGTTTTGGAAAAATCAAAGGTTTTTTTTTCGAATTTATTAAGGATATGAAGAATGGAGGATTTCATTCAAGTAATCAATGAAGGGCAAAGAGGTCAATGAAGGGCATTTCCTGAAAATCCATTTAAATTGCCACACTTTGGCCAGTTTTCAGGGAAATTGGATTCGATAATTTGCGGCCTGATTTGTTTTTCTCACCATTTGTATGTGCTGAAGTATTGTCGTTGAATTCGATTTGCTAAATATAATGTATTGTGTTGTGGTTTCACGTTCATTTCTTTTAAACGGTTTGCCGTGTCCATGATTCCTCTTTTTCTTCTTCTCCTTTTTACTTCCTGTTACCTCGCATGTCATTATCTCATTGTATCTCGATTTTTCTCGATAATATTGTTTCAATAAATCGTTATTATTTTGCTGTTTTGTGTGTATTCTGTGTAAATGCGTGTGTTTGTTTATCCTTATATTCTTTCTTAGTGTTCTCAGTTTTTTTTTTCATTACGTCGTAACAATATTTAACAAGTAAATATACAAAAATATATTCATAACATCACAGACTTGGTCTCTTATATTTTTTTGTGTTATTTCTCTTCTCTCACGTAATTTTATTCATTCTTCATACGCATTTGGTTCGTATTGATTCTCAAGTCAAGAAGTTGTGTGGCTGTTTGATTTCCGCCAACCGATTTCTGTTTGGGTTTTTTTTCGCTATTTTTTTTTAAACCGAAAATCGGAAATAAGCCGTAATTTTATTGTCTCGCAAGTTGCGAATCCCCGATTTTTACTTTACCGCACGCCCATGTCATGCGTAAAAGTATTATTTGTTTGTTTTATTCTCGTCTCTTATATAAATCACATTTCGAATTGTGTGTTCATCGAAAACTGTGTGTTAATATTTGGTGTTTGTTTTAATCATTTTTACTAGCGGTCGAATATATGTCAGAAAGCAACGGGCACGAATGCATATTTCTCTGTTACATTTGGTACAGGCACTACTACTACACACTGATATCAGTGAATCAATTGTAGAGCCTTTTATTTCATAACCTTATGATGCTGTTTCCGTCTTCTATTCGATTCTTTTTCGTCATTTCTTCCTTTGCAAGCGTTTCGTCGATTTTTTTTTCTGTTCTTTGACACATTCTCTCTCGAATTAAAAAAAAAAAAAAGTGAACCGTCGCAGTTCGGTAAATATACGGTAAAATTCAGTTTGACACTCTCACAAAATTCAAAGCACTTTATTTTGTTTTATTTTTACGTTTTATTCAATTTTTTCTTCTTCAAAATTGTTCACGCTTTTTTTTTGACAATTTACGATGGTTTCAAACAAATATACGCATCCAGTTGTGAGTGACCAAATGACATTTCAACACAGAGTTGATCCAGCCAATTTTGGTGATTGAATTCAACTGAATTGACTTAATGGTAAAATGATTCGCTTTTTTTCATTTGGTTGCGGACCTTGAAGGCACCATTCACATTTACAATTTGTCGGTCGAATTTTTCCTCTCCTTCTCTCTGTTTCTCTCTCTCTCCCTCTTTCTCCCTTTCTCGCTCTGTTTTCATTCGTTCTTTTTCCATGTTACTTCAATTTGTTTTTGCAAAAAAAAAAAATTACTCTCGAAGGCTTTTTGCTCATGGTATTTCGTTTACGCAAAAAGGAGTCATTTTATTGCCCTTAATCCATTCTTGTTTTTTTCTCTCCTTTTTCATTCTCTCAGTTTTTTTTTGTATGTCTTATTAAACAATGGTTATCCCTTATTTCATACGGTTTTTACTTCCATTCACTTTTATTGTATGGTATCTTCTATTTAAATCTAATTCAAACAGGGAGGTTGCGAAACGGAAGAATAAACAGTTAAAAAAAATCACGTTTGAAGTAAAGAAGCAACATTGGTAAATTCATTGGGTTCTTTGAACCGATCATTTTTTTTTACAGAGAATCATTTCAGCATAGATATTTAGTTTACAATTCTCAGTAACTGAATGCAGTCACTGTGCGTCGCTGTGAGTAAGCGGGCGCTCTACATTCAAGTGCGGACGTGCATATACATTGGTTTACACTCAATTTTGAGTATGCGTGCGAGAGAGGAGAAAAGAGAAAAGGACGAACAACATGTGTCGCATTGAACGATTTGAGTGAACGTCGTCTTGACACAGTGTCAGTGTGGCGAATACTTACTATTTGTTTCTTCGAATCGTTCGTTCCTTCTTCTTTTTCTTTTAACAAATTTGTTAGCACCACAAACACAACCAAAAGAGTTAAATTCCAAAACTAAACACAACAAACCAATAATCAAACATTGTTCTGTTTAACTTTTAAATTTGATTCTTTTTCTTCCGTTTGTGCTGTTGACAAATTTGTAAGAAGAAAAAGAAGCAGGAACAACAATTCGAAGAAATAAAGAGTAAATATTCGCCATACTGACACTGTGTCAAGTGGACATTCACTAGCATCGCTCGATGCGACACATTTCGTTCGTTCTCTTCTCTTCTCTCCTCTTTGCAAGCACACTCACTCCGATTAAGTGTAAACCAATGTATATGCATGTCTGCGCTTGAATGTAGAGTGCCCGCTCACTCACAGCAACGCAAACAGTCACTGCATTCAGTTACTGAGAATTCAGCTGTAACCTGAATATCTATGCTGAAATGATTCTCTGTTTTTTTTTTTATTTAATTCGTCTCTTTTGACCAATCGAAATTCGGATTTGTTTTATCAATGTTTTTTTTCTCCTTTACTCGAAGGCTTTTTTTTCTTCGAATAATCGATTTGTTTAGTTTAGTTTATAACGTTCAAATGGAAAATATGACTTTTTTTATTATGAAGGATTCGACGGATTCGAAGCTTCATCACGATAATTTTTATTTAATTTTGTTTTTTTTTCTGTTAATCTTTTTTCTCTTTCGAATAATTCAGATTTTCCCTTTAAATTTGTAGATTCTGACGCATCCTGATCAGGCTGATCTTCACTTTTGTTCCCAAAACCAATTTTTTACTAGATAGAATTGATTGATTTTTGAAATGTGAGGATTTTTTTTCACTTCTTTTCGCAAACCCTGCAAATTGTTTTTTGACCCCATCATGAATTTTTGGTCTGACCCTACTGAAATTTTTGGTGTCAGAATCTATGTTCAAAATTTAAAATGAAAAAAAATTGCATTCGAATGATTGTTTTTCTCTTTAGTTTTTTCTTCTTCTTCCGAAAAAAATAAATTGTTTCCAATAAACACTTTCCATTCAAAAAGACAATTTATTGCGGAAAAAAGCATTGCATTTTTTTTCCTCCATCTCAATTTTATTGATCGGATTCACAAATATTCTATAATTCGGTTAAATTTTTATTATGTGTAGTATAATTGTTGTTGTTTATTTATTTTCATGCAAATAAAATATATGCTTTTGCTTGTATTTTTTTTTATACTTTTTGATTAGAGATGAAAATTAAATTCAAAAGCGACTAAATATAATGTATTGCTGTGCCCAAACTGCGTGTGTGTATAGATATTTTTTTCAAACGAAACATTTCGTTCTGCGCTCTTTTCTAACTAAATCGTTTGCTTTTTCCACTATTTTATTCTCATTTTTTTTTGCTGCTTTGATGCTAAATTTTATTTTCAGTAAATGTTAGAGTTATTTTCTGCAAACTAAATCATGCGATTAGTATATATGATTGGATTTGATATAATTTGTTTAATTTTTTTTTTCGGGCATCAATTGAATTTGATGAGTTCTTCACAAATCAAATTATTTAGAGGAAAAATGAGGTGTTTTTCTTGCTGGTTGTTGGAGGGAAGGGGAACATCGAGAGTTGTATTCCTTTTCGTAACATCATTAAATGGATTGTTGTGGTTGTTTTTCTTTTGTGTTTGAGATGGTGTTGACTTTGAAAGACACTGCAATTGAAATGGAAAACCAAATTTTTAGTTAGATTTCCATTTGGATATTAATAATTCCAAAAAGTGGAAAACAAACTCCACTCACACTTTAGATCAATGGTATATAATGGTTGTTTGTGTGCAATTTATGCATGCACATCGACCACATCGTCCTTGATACTTGACTGATCATCACTTGCGTCCAGAGCACCTGTATTGCTGTATTGCTGTGCAATTCCAGTGCTGTCATTGTCCAATTTATTGTCGTTTGAATCGCATTCCACGCCCGTTGACGGCAATTTAATACTATTCGTTCCTTTCTTTGACTTTTTCTTTGTCGTCGTCGTCGTTTTTGTCATCATTGTCGTAGGTGTTGTCGTAGTGTCTAAACCATCACTTTCATTGGTAATAGTGTTGCCGTTAACAGCTGCATCGGTGGCATTTTCGTTAAGCGTTAAATTTGTCAATTTGGCAGTTATGTTACCATTTTGCTCGTCCAGCAAATCGTCCACATGCTTTTTATTCAATACATCATCAATCGATGACACTTCATCATCTTCTTCCTCTTTGAGGATTTCGTGACACATCGATTTTGCGAGATTTGATGCTTGATTTGTTGTTCTAAATTGAAAAATAAGAGATACGTTTAGGTGTTAACAAACCGAATAATAGAACATTTTACGAATAAAATCAATTCAAAATTGTAATTTGGTTGTTGGTGTAAGATGATGCAGATAATCTATTTGTTTGGAATAAATTCAAAGTTCGATCATTCGAAGAATCCAAAAGCGTGAATCGTCTTCAATTTGAAGGAACTCGACTAAAATTTTAAAACTTCATATTTAATAATATCCATGACAAGTGCTGTTTTTGCTCGGGCTAGATTTTGAAAAAAATTTCGAAAATTGGTCCGAAGTAGGTCCAGATCGTTAATTTTATGCGATCTAACGAGCCATAACGATTTCGACCTATTTCGGACTAATTTTCAAATTTTAATCTCGGGAAAATTTACCACAAAAAAGTGCTAATTTTTCTGACCTTTGGGAGTTATCGAACCGGGTATATGGTAGTACATGGCTTAATTTTGTGCGATCTAGCGAGCCATAATGGCCGGAGATCATTTTGGACCAATTCAAAATCTACCCCAAGCAAAAAACAGTACTTATCTTGGATATAAAAGTCCGTAGTTCACTTACCCATTTCCATTTTCCGCATCTTGGCCCTCTTTGGCAGCATCTGATTCGGATGACTTCGTTTCATCAGCGTCATTTTCTGGGTTGTCAGTGGCCGGTTTTTGATTCTTGCGATCTGTAAATGATTAACGGTCTCATATTAATGATTTTAAAAAAAACCGGCAACAGTAGCTTCGCATTTAAATATCTTCAATTAACGTACCATTTTTGCGATTACGATTGCGATTTCTCTGTCGATTGACTTTGTTGTTGCCGTATGTATTACGTGAAATGGTTCGGCCCAACGATGCAATATGCTGTCCAGCGCCTAAATTACGTTGCAAACGCAAATTGACTGGACCGACCCGGCCACGTGGATTCATTGGATAGCGCATGAGATGCGAGGCAACCGCACCACCAGATGCAGCTGCTACGGCAGCACGGTTCAAGCGTGCCTGCACACCATTCCCACTGTTACGATTTGGTACGCTGCCACCAGCCCATGAACCCACAACAACACCACCAACTTTCAATTGATAGCCGCCCATTAAATGCTGTAAAAAGCAAAAACCGAAATGATTTTTAAACAAACAAAAAAAAAATTCATTAAAAAAACTCATTTTTAATCGAATGGCGTCATTTTCAACAAAAAAAAAAACATTCTGTGGAAAAAATCATTAAATGTTCGATTCAACGGCAATATAGAACTGTGTATTTCGTGATCGTTTGGAGAACTCTTTGCTTTTTCATTGAAAAAAAATGGGCTGAAGTGTGTGGAGTTTCTTACCTCATGCTGTTGTTGTTGTACCTTACTATTGAACCGATGATTGGCATTATTTCGGCCAGACACATGGCCAAAGTAGTTCGGTGAGCCCTGATGTGGTTGCTGCACTTGATGTTGAATGACGGAGTTGTAGTACGCTGATGATGATCCATTGGCCATTTGTGGAATGTTTGCAATCGAATGAATTGGATTTTTGCCGTACGCTTGTGGCATGGAAGCATTTTGAATGAAACCGGCTCGATACAATGGGTCTGTGGATGAAACAAAAATTTAAATAAAAAGCGGCAAGAAAATGAAGCGATAAGGTTGGGAAAGAAAAGAAAAACGGTCATACCCATGTGAGCTGGCAGAAGATAGTGTTCGACATCCTCTAAAATGGCTTTACGGAAGCGATCAATTTTGAGCACGATATCGATTTGGTTGTCGCATAAATCACGAAGTGTTGGAACATACGTTGACATTTTCAATTTGAAATGAAACAATTTGCCATCGAAAAAAATCCATGGATTGGTCATGACCCATGGCAGCGGTACACCGCAAGCATCGTTGGCCAACGATGCGGTTTCAACGCCTTGCATGAATAAAGTAGCCAAATAAACGCCACGTAAATGAACACCTGGAAGCTGTAAAAGACGGAAAAACGCATGCACTTGTTCAAAATTGGACTTTGAAGCACAACATTTGTATTTTTTTCGAACAAAATAAAGTTCATTCACATCGAATGGTCTTTCCGATAGCAAAAATCAAATTGTCTCTGTCTCACGATACGTACCACAAGTTCTTGTGTAAAATCTACGTTATTGATGTCGGGCGAAAAGGCGGTGGCCAAAAATGCATCCAGCTCCAAGCGGCTGAGAATTTTTCGCTCCGGACTGGTAATGATGTAGCGCAAAACGCAGGCTAACACCAACATATGCTGTGGCACATAGGATCGATTTAACATTAACGGAGTATCGGACCGCATCACGGTTAAAAATGCCTTCATACGACGCTGCTTATCCTCGAATGCCATACCAAACCATAAACTGAAAACAAGACAATAACCATGAGAACCATTCATTGCAAGCCAATTCGAGACGATATTCTATGGCCAATTGCAAACCGTATTGCGTCATCCATTAACACTCACCGTTGAATGGTGGGCACTGCCCAAGGTAATTGTACAGCTGCCACTTGATCGGCTTTCTTGTACTCATTTTGTGGTGACCACATCCATTCGGACACCAGCACATCGGGCACAATTGATGCAGATGACGACGACGATGACGAACGATTGGCGGCCATTGATTTATCTTTGGCTTGACCGCCCAACGTTTTTGAACACAAATATTTCTGATGGTATAAATTGAAGAGAATCGCATAGATCATCTGACGAGCTGGACGATAAAACAGATGAATCGATGGGATTTCACGGTATTGCTCATCCTCTAAAATCTATGGAAATTAATAGTCAAACGATTATCGAAATAAAATTGATTCAATTGAAACGGTTAGTAAATTCCTTCATTTCCTTTTGAAAGTCATTTTAAAACACTAAATGTGACTTCGAATGTGATATCGCACCTGAGGTAGGATGATTTCTTTTTTGGTCAGCAATTGGTAAATGCGCGAATCCATGATACCGCGTTGATGGCGATTCAATGATGTCTTCAGCACTTCACCCGGCAATGCATACACAAAAGTCGATGACTTTTTTACCGCACCACCTTGACTTCCATTCGCTTTGTTTTGATTGTTATCACTGGTTCCAGCTGCACCCGTTTCAGCACTTGTCGATGCCTCAGCCGATGCAACGTTTACCGTTTCGGCATCATCCACCAAACTGCTTACGTCTTGCAGTATTTTTCGGGCAATTTCATCACCCTCGCTTGTCTCAGATGCTAACGGTGCCATCGGTGTGTTTTCATTGATACGCTGAATTTCAATCACTACCTTTCGCTTGCCCGAAAAGAACTTTTTACTGGTAGAGAAACGGGCCGTTCGCTGGAAGAAGAAATTTACATTTTAAAAATCGAACGAATTGAAACTGCGAAATCAAATGACTGTAGTTATTCATGAATGCTAAATCCCAAATGTTCTGGCTCAAATTTATAAAATGAAATGCGATGAAGAAAAACATGTCCAAAAATTACCTTGAAATATTCAACGGATTCCTTGAGTTCTTTGGCCCATTCTTCCAATCCCAAATGACGAATAAACTCATCGATGTCGTTGGTTGGTGAATTACGGATGATTTCCGCCAATTTTCGAATGCGTCCCTCAAAATCGGTGGTAAAATCAATGCTAATCTTCTTATAAATCGCACGCAGCATCGTTTCATCGATGAGAATGTAGCCGCCAAGGAAAACCGCCATATACGGCAGATGATCGGGTGTTAAGCTCAAATTCGACAGCAATTTCGAGACCAAATACTCTTTCGTCTCCAATGCACCTTTGTATGACAGCCGAAGATCATGAGAACTATAATATTTGGATGTGTTTGCAATCACATAGTCCGCATTCAAACCAAGAATGCCATCCAATTTGTATTCGTGAAAATAGTCGATTAATTCCATTGTATGGTCGTATACCGTTTGAACCTGGTCGGAGAAAAAAAAACGGTAATTGAGTTATTTTTGTCGAAAAAATGATTTTGGCAAAAGAAAAAGAGGTTTTAAACGGGACATAACCAAATCTTATGAATTTAACACAAAAGTGTCAATTGCAGAAATTCTTCAAACGCCCACAATTCAAAAGCAAAACTGACGCACACACCCACAAAATACTCACCACAATAACATTCATACTGCGTAGAGCATTACGTAAACATGTTCGAAGACCAGACGGTGGAATCCACCAAATTTTCGGCGGTGGCGTTCCAATCATTCGTATATGCTTCAATACGGATATGGTCTTTTGGCGAATTTCCACACGATCCGGATGCGTTTTCTTATTCTCTTTCAGCGTACCATCGAAAAATGCAATCAATTCAATGTGCGCTGCATTGAATGCATCGACCAACAATCGAACAAATTGATAGGCACGATTCCATTGACCACCGCACGCCCAATCTAAATCGTACATTTGGGATTAATTTAGTTTCTTTTGGGCATCGATTCACTTGTTTTGTTTTTATTTAATAAATTAAATAATTACTAATAATAATGAGATTAAATCGATTTTTTCCTCAATTTTCGAAATTTGTTCTTTTTTTCAATTCCTCTTCGAATTCTTTTTCAATAGAATTGACAAATTCCCAATTAATTTTCAACTTGCAATTCAAATTCATTGCAATGTTTAATACATTTTTGACCAGATGATAAGCCGGAAACGAACCAGATGAACAAAGATGGGTGAATAAAAAGTCATATTCAACTGGGCTTGATTTTATTTCAAACTTTCATATATTATTCTTCTATTCAATTTTTCTTTCAATGAAAAAGAATATTATAAAACAAGGAAAAAATGTTCGAAAATATCAAGAAATACACCGTAAAAATCGTAAAAATATCGAAGAATTTCAGAAAAAAACATATTTGTCAATGAAATATGAATGAAATAAATATTTCCCTCTCACCTGAGTAATAACCGCCATAGAACCGGTCCAGACAGTCTTCGATATCAAGTGCAATTCGAAATTTTCCATGATGACTGTTGTTGTATTTATTTTTCGATGCTGTGAACACAAATAAATGAAAGAGATAAAAATGATAAGTATCATCAAAATAATTCAGTCCAATCAAATTGGGATCGTCTATACAAATGGTCATTATCGTCATATTTTCTAAACAAAAACTCATTCTTAACCGGAAAAAAATCGTGTGGCGGCGAAAAAAGAATCGAATTTGAAATCAAATTGGAAGTAGATAGTGGCGACAACTACAATGAGAGATACACACAGAGAGCGAGAACGAGTGAGTGAGCACATATGAAAAAGAAGTTGGTGTGTGCAAAAAATAACCTAACCTAACTTTGTTACGGTTGAATGTGTCAAAACGAAAGAGGAACGAAGAGCAAAGTGTATGTTTGCGGTGCGGTCGATTGTTGTGCATGTTTGTTATGGCTGTTAGTGTGTACGTGTAAGTGGATGGAACGAATACATGGTTGCGGTCGAAATGAAGTGGCTGTAATGGACTATGAGTATTTTCTATCTCAAATTGGAGCTGCATAAAAACGCATTTCTTCTTTCCATCTCTCTGTCTCTCTTTCTTTTTATCTCTCTTACGCTCTTTTCACCGATGATGACGACGACGACGACGTCGTCGTTGTCGGCTTACAATGAAGAATGAACACAAAATGTTGTGCAAAGAAGAAGAAAAAAAAACCAACGAGCATCGTACCTGCATTTGCATATTGTGCATAATGTGCTTGTCCAATTTTCAGTAAGTCCACTGGAATGGTGCCTCCTTGAATTTTCTCAAGAAATGCCTGCAGATCGGCTGTATCTATCATGTTTGCTGCGTATCTATCGCTCACTTTACCTCGTTAAATATATCACACAATTTATCTTTTCACAGTCTTTTCGCAAGTGACAACTATACGTTTCGATTTTTTTGCTGTTGTCTCTCTTCTCTTCGAACCAGAAAGAAAAAAGTTGTTGGTTTGTGTCTATGCGCCCGGTATCGACCGATAAATGATTATTCTATTTCACATATGTCAAAATATTGATGACGAATGGCAGCAAAAAAAAATGATTGTTCGCACATATACACACGAAGAAGGCAAAAAAAAACACAAAGAAATTAACCAAGAAGTAATTTCCAAGCCGAACAATCAAAACACACACAAAATTTCATTCGGAATACCGTACACGAATGCAGAAGAAATTAAAACACCGCTTTTATTTAGCGGCAATGCATCAACCGAACAAAAAAAAAGTGTATGGGTATAAGGCGAGGAAAATAACAACTCAACACGAAAAAAAGTCAACGATTCGCGACTCCTTTTTTTTCTTTCACTTCTATGACTTTGTCAATCCGGTGGAATTGGTTCCAACCGAAAACAGATTTATTTATAATATTTATTGTTGGTGTGGTTATGGTTGTGGTAGTGGTAGTGGTGGCCGTTTTTATTGTTATTATTGTTTTTTTTTTTTTTCAACTACTGTCACTGATGTGGCCTGTTTATTTTGCTTTCATTTGTCACGACACGATTGCAAGTGGATTCTGTTTTCGATTAACCATAATGCTGATTCTTAGTTGTACATAACGTTGCCGCCACCGCCGCTTTCGTTGTCTTTTTCGCTCTCTCTCTCTCTCTCTCTCTCTCTCACTCGTTCGATTCGGTTCGTGAATTAATGTTTCGATCGACGCATCGATGAAAACAGATTGTAGCGCAAATTCTACACACAGATCGACACACACTGAAACACTGAAAATCGATTTGATTGATGCAAAATGCCGGTGAAATGGCCGAGTCGTTTTTTTTAGTTCACTTTTTTGAAAAAAAAAAATTCTGACTTTTTGCTGGTTGCTTTTGAAAATGATCTTTTTACAGTTTGCCGATTGGCGGAAACGATTTTTTTTAGTTCAAATGTTGCATTGAACCGATTTTTTTTCCCAATCTGAATTTGTTGATTGAAACGATTTTAGTTTTGTTGGTTGGCCATCGGTCAACGTCTGGTTGCTGCTGTCAAACGCCGCAATAAGGCAGAAAAAAAAGTCCACAAAAAGAGAAAGGAAGCACGATTCTTGTGTTGATTTTTCGTTGAACGTTTCTTTTTTTTTGTCAATGTCTTTTTTTACAGTTTGTGTATATTGATTTGTGGTGACCGGTGATAAGCAAATCGCGTGTGTATGTGTTTTCTTCTCACTCTCTTGTTATATTTCTCTTGGTTTTCCTTCTAATCACTATCCGTTTCGACTATTTTGCCCGTACCGTTTTGGTGTCTCGGTTTTGTAAATATGTTGCGCTCTCTTGGAATCAAATTGTGTGTTTAGTTTCATTCGTTGCTCTTCTTTTCCCGATTTTGCACTTTACACTTTGTATGTCTGTCTTAAGTCCATACGTACACGGAAAACCAACACGATACGCACACAGACACTGTCAACGCTGCCGTCGTCGTCGCCGCCGCCGCTGCCGCGCACTTCACACCAAAATCAACAGCAACAAAAACACAATAAAAACAAGATAGAACTATTCGTTCGTTTATTTCTTTTCCTCTTTTGCTCGTTCGGCTCGCGGTCGGTGTATTTAGTTCAGGCGAACGAAAAAAATGGTATGTATTTTGAATAGAGTCGGATTCACTTGAAACCGCATCGGTGTCGACACCACACACCGAAATTGAATGAACAGAAGAAAAAAAAAACGCGCTGCTTCGTTTGTCTCGGTTTGAAAAGGAATGCAGCAGAAAAACAGAGACGACCGATCACACACCGCAAACGAATATCACGACCGACCCGAGAACGAGACGATGATGATGATGAAGAACGAGAAGAAAGAAAAATAGCAGCTCGTTTAATTATATATCGGTGTGACCGGCGTGTCGCGCGCTCACTCGCTCGCTCGTTCACTTATTCACGAAATTGATTCGCACTGGGCTCTGGTTTATGAGCCTGATGATTTGCACTACTTTGGATATCTATACCCTTCGTTCAAGCTCTTATGACCGATGATTTTTTGCTTTTTTCTTCTGTAGTTCTCGCTTTTTGCACATGAAAATTGCATATATACTCACACCGATCGATTCATTCACGGTTTGTTTGTGAAGAGGAACTAAGAGTAAAATCAAATGGAAAAAAATATGCGCTATCGATTGCTTAGTGCATACACGAATTAATCATTCACATCGTATGATCTGACAGTTTTCAGTCAAACTTTTTCGTTCGATACGTTGCTGAATCGGTTCCGCTTTTTTTTTCTCACACTTACAACAGTCACCAACTCGATGTTCACCAACAAAAGTCAATAAATTCTGTATGTGGCTCTTCTTCTTTTTCGGTCGACGTTTTATGCAATTTTTTTTCTCTCCTTTTTCCTTTTCTCCTTATGAACGGAGCACTTTTTTTTATTCCTACAAAATAACACAGTCTATAGGACACCGTATTAGACGTTTATTTTTTTTTTCGGCTGCTCTCAAAATCAATTTAACCAATTAGATGAAAACGATTTTTTTTTATTGCGACAACCACACTCAATCAGTACAGTGTATTTTCGTTTGTTTCGTTCTTATTTTTAATATTTGAATATGAAAGAGAGATTGTTATGCATCGAGAGAAAAATAAACGGTGCCCAATATGAATGTCACACGAAGACAGAACAGTTCGCGTGTGTGTCGCTGTATGTGTGTGTATGGCGCATATATGTACTGTTGATTGAATACGGATTGAACGGTTTCGCCGCGCGCACCAAGAATTTTTGTGTTGTGTAAAAGTGAATGAGAGCCCCCGTATCACACACAATACACAATATACAAGTGTTTGAGTATGGCTTTTTGGTGCCGATGAGCGAAAAATCTGATTCGTATGGATATTGTAATATATATATATACTGTATGAATCGAATGCTTAACACGATTGTGTGTCGTGAATGAATTTAACTAGCATTAGCTCGTTGAAACCGGCTAGTTACGAAAATACTTGTATTCTTTTTTTGAAAAATAAAAATTATTTGAGTGAGCGAGAGAGATAAGAGAGAAGGGAAGAGAAAATAAAGAGAAAGAGAGATGCCTGCTCTTTGGACTATTCGCGTCTATGTGAGGTGAGGCTACGCAATTTTTGTAATTTGTTTACAAACAAAATTTTGAGCCGGAATTTTTGTTTTCAATTTTTTATTTTAAAAGAATCAATTTTTTTCGATTTTTTACGAGTTTTTTTTCTCTTTTTCTCTTATTAAAATTGCAATTGATTCTTTTTCAAGTGAAACAGCGAAGTTACAAATATAGAGATCGCGATTCTGTGTACAAAACATCAGAAAATTCATTCAAAAATCAATTCTTTATTTGCTAAAAAAAACAGAATCGGAATGACCATACCGTACCAAATCATGTACATCCAATTTTCCCACCATTTAATTTGCCGTATGTGGTCTCCCATCACACAAAAAGATCATGTGTATTGCGTGCGAAATTGTATTTTGCACGTATCCAAAAAAAAACATATGTGATGGTTTTTCGTCCAATTCGAAATTGGTTCCAATTTGAAACGTCAACATGTGCAGGGTCATGTGTTTGTGGCAAAAGAATGCGTGTATTATCCCCGCATTGTCGTGTATGTATTGGAGCGGCCAATGTGTCAAATTGTCGTGTTCAAAGCTGAATGTAAAAAAATGCGACTGTCACGATCACCGTCACAATTGATAAGGCTCGTTCATTCGTTGTCTACATTGACATGACATTTTCGTTGATTTTTGAATTATTTTTTCAGTTTCAACCGATTTTATTTTCACATTGCCAGATATTTTTGAACAAAGAATATGGAAAAAATATCTGACCAAATTGTGTATAAAGAAATGTTTCAATTTTAAAATAAACAATTGATTCAATCATTTCTTTCTTCGATATTTTTGTCATTATTTCTCGCTAAAATATTTATTCATCGATTCACTTACCTCACTTAGTCATTATTCATTCAATTGAATAAAAATTCATTCGAACAGATTGGCAAAATGAATTGGTCCAAGGATGAAAATGAGCTTATTTTTAAGTAATGGAATTAAAGAGAGCTTTTTCATTAAAATTGCAAAACATTAGCTGGTTACAAGTATTTTTTTTTATTGGTTTCAACTAGTTGTATTACAAAATCATTTATACTACCATAATAATCTAAATAATCAGGTTCAACAATGTGTGGCGTTTTTTTTTTTCAATTTTTTTATATCTAAATTTTCAGAGAAATCATTAAATATATGTATATATATGGTAAAGCCGCTATTGTTATTTACTATATACTATAACAATGTGCTCTTGTTCAAGTTTAGAATTATTTTGTGGTTTTACTTCTCTATCAAAAGTATGCAATTTTTTTCTTCTTCGTTGATGGAAAAATATCTATTGTATAAATTTTGCATTGTTCAATTCTTTCTTTTGAGGTTTTTTTCGGTGTTTGGGAAAGAGACGAAAGACATATTCAATGGAGTGGGGAGAGATTGAACCGAAATTCGGAAATTGACTTTGGAAAAAGACTTGTCAGAATATTCAGCAGAAGAATCTGAAACGGATTGAATGTTAAACTGCACTAAATACTCATGGAGAAACCGAATTTGTACATTCACAAGGAAACTTGCGTATGAAAAAAGCGTGAGCATGAAAAAATCTCGGACCATTTATTCAGGATATCAACTAAAAATGGCTCGCGGACAAAATACGCCCATCAAAGTTACGGAAATCTTCTTCTGTACATAATGTCTGGTGTACACTGTACACATTCATATTCTTTCTTTTTTTCATTATACATATTATGGCACCAGCTTCCAGTTCATCAGTGATGCATCATTACTGCGCCGAATGTTGGATGGTTGGTCGGATGTTTGAACAGGATTTTTGGATGTTTGAATGAAAAGTTAGTGGTTAAAACACTTTTTCAATGTCTTACTCAAGGTATTCACTTTTTTGAGAATTCAGGACTCACAGTCACTCTTTTTTCACATATATCTTGCCCTTTCAACATTCAGAAAGAGGACAAGATAAAATCCATATTTTCCTTCTTCCTCCATATTTCTGCTTTTAATCGAGCTTACGTGTGACAGACGTGAAATGAGCCAGAAGAATTGAATTCGTAATTGACACGGATGATTAAAAACAGGCTAGATTAAAAAGACCAGAAGTAAAACAGACCAGAATCATCGGGTCCTTGAAGAATTTCATACGAAAAATTAGAACCGAATCATTATTATCGAATTAAAATTTTCTAAGTGTTTCGATGAAATTAGAAATATTGACTCTCTCGAAGTCAAGACAATCTAAGTGAGTTCTTGGTTGAAAGAAACGGATCAAGATAGTCAAATCAGAAAGGTACTATGTGTTATCCCTGAGAATGAAATTCTTTTTGTATGGCCCCAGTTATTTTTTGGTGAAAATTCATCAGTTAATATTTATTTTTGGTACAGTTAGCTAAGTTTGAATATTTCCAAAGGGATTTTTACATTCTCATCGCGCAAAAAAGTTCTTTTTTGTTAACCAAACGAAAATTACGAATGAATCTTGAACCATGTTTTCAAGTGTGACTGCACCCTATACTGGACATTTTCTTGATAACAACTCGAATTGTAGCTAGGAAAATCTTTTTTGTGCTAAAATTTGTATAATAAAATCTCTGAAACGCCATGAACCGATTTGATAGTTTTTCTTGGAATCATTTTTGCTATCCGTTTTAATGGCATTCAATTAACCCATAAAAAATCCACATATACAATGTGCTTGTTTTGTATGGAGTTTTTTTTTTTGGTGTTAAAATCTGACTCACACCAAAAATGAGCACAAATTTTATGTCAAGTTGGTGTGAACCATACTAATGCGGGGAACATTTTGAGCACATTTTTGATGTCGTTTTTTTATGGGAATTAATTTCCCAATTGAGAAAAATGGGCAAAAAATCATATTTGTCGAATATCTCTTCCTCTCAAGAAAGCGGTTATTGACGATTTGGGACTATTAAATGTGTATCAATACGAGAAAAAAATTGATGAAAAACGCCTATTTTGATCGAGTTCGATTTTGATGAATGAGTATTGTATATGAACGTGATGTAATTTCTCCATCAATTTCTTATTGTGTTTTTCGTATTGCAATCGAATTGAACAGAAGGCTAGAGTCGGTGTAAATATTTTCATATCTAATCTATTAATATATATCAAGACGAAAAAAAAGTATTGTAACGTGTGTGTGTGTGCACCACTCCAAAGGCCTCAGCATGCATGCGGGTGTATTTTTTGTTCGAATTTGAAATGTCAACGCAATTGCTGATTATTAAATAAAAATAGTTGTTTCAATTCGATTATCAGACCAGAATAATTGTTTCGGTAGCCTTCTCAAATTACGTAAAATTTATATTTTTTCCCATCTAAAAGCATAAAATGCATAATATCATATGAAAGTAGTTTATTTAGCAAAGAAAAAAATCAAAAATAAAAATCGTTTGTAATTATTATCGATTAAGCATTTTTCATGTACCTACTATATAATCAATGGGAAAGAAACTGAAAAAAGTGAATTCAAAACAAAATGTTATAGAAAATTTGGAAAAAAAAAAACGAATACGATTAGTTCTATGTTTGTTTTGGACAAAAAAAATAAGCCAAAAAAGAAAATTAACCTATAAATCTCCCACACAAATTTTGTTTATTATACTAGATTTGTTATGTATGATGCGCATAGCTGGACCAGTGCCAAACACTAGGCGAAATTAAACACTAAATAATTCCATTGTGTTTTTTTTTTGTTTTTTTTCTTTTGTTTTTTTTTCTGAATATGCTGTTTCCTAAACTCTACTGGAAATAGAAATGAATGATTATAATGCGATTTCAATTAAAAACTGTTGTGTGTTTGTGTTTTTTGTTTTGTTTTTGTTTCATGTTGATTTTTTTTCTTCAAATTCCGCGTTCTTCTTGTTTCCTCTCTTGTTATCATCTCCGTGCCAAAATAGCGTCATTCGAATTTCATTGAGCGATGTTAGATTCTATGTGTTGATTTTTTGTTTGTTTAGCTGTTGTTTTTTTTTATCTTCTTTCATCATTCAGGGTCGTCGCTCTCGTTGTTTTTTAAATTTCATTTTTGTAGACAATCTTCATGATTACTTTATTATTTTGCACGTCCAACGTGAAGAGGCTCTCATCTTTGATGTTACTCAATACCTCATCCGTCACAAAAACGTGAATGCCAGCCGGCCCATTTATGTATACACTGAACTTCGTTGAATCACACAAATTCGATGCGCTTCCCGAATATTTCGATTGCAAATCTAAGGAGAGAAGTAGGAGAAATGCATTTTTGTTTTAGTTGAAATCATTTTTTTTGGAATATTTTTGAAATAAGCCTAGTTTACAGTTCACCATGCGAAAAAAATGAACATGTCATCTTGCATTAATTTTTAGGTATCTAACCTGGCCATGCGAAAAAAATATTTGGTATTCCTCACAATATTTTTTGCATGCAGAAGAATGGACCGGCAACTGTTTTGCATGCAAAAAATATTGTGAGGAATACCAAATATTTTTTTCGCATGGCCGGTTTAGGTACCTGAAAATCAATGCAAAATGACAGATTTATTTTTTTTCGTATGGTGAACTGTAAACTAGGCTATAGATAAAAAATTATATTTTTGGACAAATTTTATTCAAAGCATTTTCTGGATTCTATTTTCGAAAGTCAGTCCCAGGGCAGAAAATTCAAATAAGACTAAAAACAAAGTTCAACACCTTTAATTCAATGAAAACTTGACTTTCGAACAAAAAATCGTTGAATTTTGAAAATTTTACATTTTGCACGAAAAATTAACAAGAATTTCCATTAAATTATTTTTATTCAAACGCATGCTTCAATAAAACAACCACGATCTCTTTCTAGCAAAGGTTGGATAATTGAATAAGATTGAATGAAAATTTAACAACAACAAAAATTAAAAAATCGTCACAAATTGCGTCAGTAAAAATAAAATTAATTGAAAATTGATGGAAAAGTGAAAAGAATTGAAAACTATATTTTTTATTCACTTACTCCATCCCGAGAAGAGATTGTTTTCCACATTTGCCGATGCATTTGCCAAACAATCGGAGAATCCAGGCAATTTGACAATCTTTTGAATGAGCTCCTTAGCCGTGTTTGCATGCAGATAAATGGCATGATATGAGCTGCCATCAGAACTCACGTAGATCGTGAGACGTGGTGCGATTGCTCTGCAAAGAGGAAGCATGAATGGAAATCACATTTAAATTTATTTATTCATGACACGAATTTCGTTTGTCAGCTATTGATTCAATGGCATCGAACACGAATAATGAATACAACTTTCGGTCGAGATCGAGAAACAGTCTAAGAGAGAAAACTTACTTCGAATGAAGTGTATTGTATAGACGAATGCCATCGGCCAATCCGCAAATCTGCACCAAATCCTCTTTGGACATGCGAAATAGATCGGCGCCGGAGAATTGGGCGAATGTTGAAACGTATTGGCCAAGACGATGCATGTTTAGCCATTGAGCCAGAATTAATGGCGTTGCATCTTTGGAAATGTTCAACGGTGTTGAAATGAAACCACCACTTGAGCTGTTGTATTCGTCGCTATCGATGATGGCTTGTTGTGGTGTTGATGGCGACAAAATATTTTGATCCATAATTTTAACATTTGAATTGGTCGACGAAACGCTGTTGATGCCAATCGGATTGCCAGTTCCGCCATTGCTATTGCCAGTCGAGAATAGACCATCGAATTTGGTCATGTGGATCGGTGAGTTTGACATCAATGGCGAGCTAGATCCTCGAATACTGAAAAGGAATCACGTTTGTTGAGTTGAATTTTCATTCAAAACTCAAAGGAAATGAGTTTAACAAAAGGTTCCGAATGAACGTTTCAATTGTTTGGAATAACATTTTTTTTTTCTAAGTTTAGATTTCAATCAAGATTTAATTGAAACCAAAACGATTTTCTAGCAAATAACTAAACAAGTAAAACGTTTTTCTTTAACTATTTCTGGCCAGATGGTGAATTCTCAGTGCATTTTAGCACATAAACACACCATCTGATCAAAAATTGACTTCAACTAAAGGGATCAAAAGAATTTTCCATTTACTGTTCCGGGCTGTAGGTATTGGCATTCACAAGATCATTTGGGATGTCATTGAGGATGGTGCATTCGTAGCTCGGTTGGTATTTCTCCTTTTCGGCAGCTGGCCGCTTTTGAATCTTTTCTCGATCCTGTTTGTGCTTGCGATCGGCTCCCTTCAATTTAAACACCTTAATCTGACAGGCAGCAGCATGGATTGCCTTCGTATTATCAGCGATGGCACCAGTGATATTATTATTTATACCGTTTCCATTACCATTCATCGTATTCTCCAAATAGGTTTCGATTTGAATACGAAACGGTACACCTTTTTCGCCGCCATGCTTTTTCGGTGTGAATTCCGTTGAAATGCAATTGATTTTGATGTAAACACCGACCTCTTTCATCGGATCCCACAACACTTCCACCACATTCAAGAGACTGGAATTGTGCGGCTGTGTAACATGACACAAACCATACGATAACGGTACATCGATTTCAATGATACGCTCACCCGGACGCGATGCTTGCCACAAATGCATCTGTTCACGTTCCATGTACTGAAGGCGACGCTCGTGAAAACATATTTTGATCACACTCTGCAATACAATGTAAAAACAAAATCATTTTTACTCTTTCAGTATTACTTAACGATTTTTTTGTTTCATTTTGCGTGTCTTTTTCCGAAGTTTTTTAGAAAAACTTTTTCTTCAAATTTTTTTTTTGATTTTTTCGAAGAATTTTGCGTTTACCTTCAAAATTTTCCCACGATAAGCAGTTAAATCACCCAATTTCTTGAGCTTGATCTCGTAGCTCTGACCTTGATTCAAATATGTGATGGTCTCTTCGTTGTTTTTCGTTGCAATCGATGTAGCTGCAGCCAACACATATTGAAATCTGCAGAAACAATTTTTAATGTGGCATTAGATAAAGGTTGAAAATCGTTTATTTGTCGATTTTTTTTTAAGATTCTTCAAAATTGTGTCTATGTCTATGTGAAAGAACGAGGCGTAAATTCTTGCAGATTTTCATGCCGTTGTGCTTTCAAGCAGTAGTGGAGAAGGTACGTACTCAAATACACTGTACTTCAGTACTATTGATTGGTAAATAATCATGGCGGCTCCATATTATTACAAAAAGCACAAATGGTATAAAACCGGGGGAGAAATCACTCTTTGAATTACTTTTCAATTACTTTTTCTATTACTTTTTGGTACGCTATTACTTTAGTAAATTACGAAAGTAATTAGACGTTTATGTAAAAGTTTGACATTGTTAAACATTGGTTTTGAAATACCAAAAAATATAAAATTGAGCTTGAAGTAAGTTTTAGTTGAGTATTTCGAAGGTATAAAATAAATTCTATACCAATTTCTTTTGAGTCAAGCCGCAAAAAAAAAAACGCAATCGAGCCCACACCAAACTATATTTTCCGATTTTCATTTTATATCATTACTTATTAGTCATTACTTATTTATCCAAGATTACTTCGGGTATGTGGTTTATGGCGAACAGACATAACCAAACTATGTCCAAGATGTCTCAATGACATCTACCTCAATTACTTGTGACATTTCAATAACTTTTAAGTGATTTCCCCCTCGTATAAAGCCTTCACACGTTCTTTCAAGCGTTTTTTCCTTCTTGATGCATTTTCATGGTCGAAATACGATTGAAATTTATGCTTTTAGTCTGTATTTGTGTCTCTCTGCTAATCTTTTCCACTTTCTTTTTTGATTCACTGCCTTTTTTTTCAAAATTTCTCAATTTTTGGCAAACTATCTCAATTATGATAGATTTTTTTTTGGCTTTTTCAAATATCGTTCATTTTTTTTCTCCATTTTTCCTTTTTTTTTATATTTTCTTCGATTTTTTCTCGATTTTCGATGACCTTCTAAGTATTTTTTCTTCAAATTCAAAGGTATTTGAAATTAGTTTTTCCATAAACAAAGAATTGTCTTTCGAAAAGAATTTTTGTTCCTTTAAAATGTGCATTTTTCTGTGCAGAAACAGACCTATATTTTTAATTTAAGAAAGTCTCAATTAAAATTGCGAAGAAAAAGAAGCAGAAAGTCTTTAAAAGCCTCAAAAATTCTACGTTCTAACATTAAATCGACTCATCACTCGAAAATCCATGAGTCCAAGAGTCAGCATGACTCTAATGACTCAGTAATAAAAAAAAAGTCATCTGAAAATCACGTGTTAGTTGTTGGTTTTTTGTTGTTGTCTGTTTAAATTACGGAAATGCTTAATTCCTTGCTTGAGAATTTCTGTACGAAAAGTGTCCTTGTGTCGCAATTGGTTTGCGGGGATCGAGCAAAGTTCAAATCCGACACACAGTGTCTTTTATGGACAGAGAGACAGGCGGTCGATAAATGTGCGATTAATAAATTTGGTTTGTGTCAGTTTGGTCCGGTTGCGGCTCGACACAGTAGTAATCGGTTAGGACATTTCTGTGTGTGACAAAATGATCGAGCTGAGAGCGATGGAGACACACATACACACACAGAGAGAGAGAGAGAGAGAGAGAGAGAGAGAGAGAAGGGGAGAGAGATCGACAGTGGCTGTGATACACATATTTCTGAAGAGAGAAAATAAAAACCGTTTTATAATATCATGACAATGGACCTCAATTAGATTTAATTTTCTTGTTTTCACACAAATGTGTCGATCGGTTAGATACAAGCGCGATACAGTCGAACCAAAAGCGTGATGTGTATGACCATATGTAAGAACACATCTCGCACGCGTTCTTCTTTATCTATTGCATAAATAATAATGAAAAAAAAATCAACAAAAAACGAAAAAAAAATATGATGACTGCCGAAGTAATTGGCGTCACAAACAGCCAACTGTTTTAATTCGTAATTAATTTTAATTTCCTCTTTCGAAACTGTAACTATTTGGTCATTTGTGGCTGGAATTTGTCAAAACATCGCATTGGGCATATTGTTGTGCGGTAGCACATTTGCGGGCGCTCGCTCTTGCGATTTTCTCAATTGTGTAAAATTTCCATTGTCTATTGTCCATTGATTCGATGACGTAGATTGAGCGGTTGTCATTATTTTTCTCTCTCTCTCTCTCTCGCTACATCTCTACTTCGCTGTCACGAATGATTTGAATATGGTTCACAGCCACCATTCCACAAGCAGCGGACAAATATTTCGGTTGATTAAACTCAAAATGGTTAAATGCATCGATCTCATTTAAACTCAATTGAATAATAACACGCGTTTGTTGAATATGCTCGACATTTTAGCGTCTATGTCGCACTGTCGCGCGCGTCATTTCACGGGCTTTATTGCTACTGTTGTTGTGGTTCGTCTCGAATCAATTCAATTTAAATGTGATTTGGTGTGTTTTAACTCTTATTGCGGACTTTAGAGAGGAAGAGACTATGAATTTTTAAAATGTAATTGACGATGATCTTACTTGGATTCTTCAGAGGATTTTTCCTCCTTTGTTTGACCGTTGATTGCTTCTGCAACGAAGGAAAAAAAACAGTTTCAATTTTTTGATACGCACATATGAGGAACATTTTCGATCTGACACATACTCAGGTTGTTCGAATCGTTGCGCTCGTCATTTGGATCATTTGGTGACGATTGATTTTGGCCAACGCTATCCAAACAGTTGACTAGATCGTTGGATGCACTGCTATTGCTGTTACCATTCAAATGGCATGCCATGTTGTTGGCATTGTTGGCACCGCCAACGGCGTTCGTGTTGTTGTTGTTGCTATTGACCGTTCCGTTGGTGGTATTGTTGTTATTTGCGGTGGTGTTGTTGTTACCATTTTTACCACCATTTGCTACCTGCTCAATTTGAGAGATTTCGTCCACTTGCTCCTTGCTCATCGGCGATCCCTTAACAATCTTTTTGCCATGATCATTGCCAAACGGTGATGGTATCTCCTGCTTTAACACAGTCAAAGCCGATGATAATGATAAGAAAGAATCACTGAAATAATGAAAGATACAGATTAGTCGATGCTTGTGAGAATTTTCGATATTGCGAATTTTTTAAGTTTTTTTTTTCTTTTTTTTTCTTCTGAATTTTTCCCCTTTCAAAAAACACACCCAATTTCGATAGAAATAAAAAAAAGACATACTTATTCAAATATGAATTGTTGGTTAAATCGCCATTGTAATCAAAATCAATATCGTCCGTCCAACCGAGCCGAGCTGCAAAGAGAGCACAAGTGGGGCGAGCACGAGAAAAGAGAAAGAGAACAATATAAGAATTCAATGATACCCTATATATATATATAAAATGACATTTGAAACGGAGATTTTTTCGAAACGCAATAAACTGAATCAGCTGCCGCATTCAATCACATTTCAATTATGGGCAGATTGATGATGCGATTGCTTGATGGGTGTACATTTTGTGTGTGTGTGTGTGTGTTGATCCGATCGAAACCTTGAAAGAAAACGCGACACGCTGCAATGCACGATTAATGAAGCCAATTGAAACAATAAGACGTTCGAGTTAACAAACGAAAGAGAGAAGAAATGGGAGCAAAATTGAGCGTTGAAGGGGAGAGAATAAGAGATGCATAAAACAGATAATGTTCGTCATCGAGCAAAGAATTGATTGTTTTGACTTATAGCCCAAGCATATCTCAATTGGGCAGCATTTGCATCGCAAGTCATTAGTGGTTGACATCGAAGCGCATACAAACCGTTTGAATTCGTTAAGTTGCTGCTAGAATTGGCATATGTAAGGTTATTGTCACTGGTGTGAATGTTGTTGTTATCGCCGCCGTCGCCGTTGTGCTGGTGTTTAGTTGTTGAACCAACGACGGAATGTTGATTGTTGTTTGGGCTACTGAATCCATGGCATGGTCGCTTATTTTCGATGTGATTGAGGAAATTTGAGAAATTCTGCATCCTCCACACACGACAACCTATACGGCTAACCAATTAACAGTCACGTCAAAAATTTCGTTTGTGACTGATTGAGTTACCGCCCGGCAAAAATTCTATTTGACGCTTCTGCGTGTGTGTGTGTGTGTGTGTGTGTGTGTGTATGTGTGTGTATGAAGTGAGCCGCCAAAAATGTTGCCACCTTTTTTTTCTTACTCATATACAAACAAATTAGAAGGGCTGCTCATTCATTTAAATCTTTAATCAAATTGTGATGGAATTTCCTTGTATTCTATTCGTCATCGTTTGTTTTTACTCCTTCTCGTCGTTCAATCAATGAAATGTTCGCTCAATCACGACCAAATAATCTAATTGCACTGCTTCAATAAGCGACACAATAATTATTATATCCGATTCACTTTATTTTACCGATAAAACAAAAGTTTAGCACATTTTACTCCTTTATTGACACATTCCGACCAGCTAAATGGTTGCTGCTGTTGTCAGTTTTTTTTGTCTCATCACAAGCCTTTCATAAAACTCCTCATTTTCGGCTTTGATTCATTGTTATTCTGTCGATTCAGCTCAATGAATTTTATTATTGGCAACTCTATGATTTTTTTTGCTGCTTCCATTTATTGAACAAACACGAACTGATTTTGGTCGGGTTTTAATTCACATTTTATGATTTAATTCAGTCATAATAAAGCGATAAAAATGAGATGAATCGTTCGCAGCTGAAAAATTCATTGAGAAATTGTTTTTTTTTTTCTGAACAGAGCGCGTGTAAGTTCCGTCTGTCTCTTTCGTTCGATTCATTCATTAATTGATGTTAAACAACAGCATTTTTTCGCAAGCCAACAAAGGAATGCCCACAAAATTAGCATAATTTGTAATTGTGTTTGTTTTTTTTTATTGTGTTCGGAAGGTGCTAACAACCTGCTGACCTTATGGCACAACAGCAACACACTTTTAATTATATGACCATTGATTTTTGTTCAAGTTTCGTTGTATTTTGGTTCAGTCTATCGGTTGCACATACCGTACACAAATTGCCGCCGGAAAAGCCGAAATGATAAAACAAACGAAGTCGATATGCAATAATTAGAACCTTTTTCTTCTCTTTCTCTCTCTCTCTCTCACCCACTCTGTGGGTCTTTGTGTGCATTTATAGTAGATAACGATCGGTTCACGACATTAGTTGTACGTCCATTTTAGAGATGAAGACCGTAGTCAGTTTCATTATATCCATCATCACTTGTCGTGACCCGTTGATTTCTTTAGTCACTCTTTTTTTTAATGAATCGACATGACTGGATGACAGTATTCATTCACAAAAATGATTCTGCACCGCACACTAAACAATGAATCGAACGAGAGAAAAACGGATCAATCGACGGGAACAACAGTAGATCAATCACACAAACGGACTGAATTGAGAAGTAAATACGAAGTGCTCACGAAACGACACACTCACTACATGGTGTTGGTAAAAATATGGAAAAAGAAATGAAACAACAAAAAATACACGGGCCGAAATTTCCATTTGTCACATTCACAGTACTCTATCGAGATGTGTGACCTTAGCATCGACCCTATGCTTCAAAATACGCGCGCTCTCTCGTCATCCAAATCCCGAAAAGCAGCGCACACTGTTTGTATGTCTCTCTGTCTCAAATGGCTTCGACTATATCACACGCTCTGATTCGCAAAGGGACGACACGTTTTGACGAAGTCTACGGCGAACTCATGAACTATCGAAAAGTCAATACAAAATGATACGAGAGTTCGTGGCGCTGCGAGCGCTCAAATGATGTTTGTACTGAAGTGTCGTCAGCTTGCTGATTCGGTGTTATCAGTCGTGCACGCAATAGAATGCAACGAAACACGAACAAGGAAAAAAAAGAACAACCACAAAACAAACAATGATTAGACCAAAACAAAACTGGAAACTATTCAAAAGAGAGTATTTTCGCTATTCGACGCTAGTTCTCTGTGTCATTCATCACTTTTCGAAACACATTTTTATCGCCGAGATATGGAAAGTGTTTGTGTGTTGTTGTTTTTTTCCCTTCATCGGTACAAGTTTTCCGTTGATATGAATCGAATAGCCATCACAACGTAGACGCAACATTGTTGTCTGACAAGGAAAAAAAAGACAAATTTGTGTGCCTGTCTGTGTACGTCTCCAGAGAAATTTTGCAGTACGATCAATTGCTTATCAGTATCGAAACCCTTGAATCGATTTACTTTTTCAAACAAAGAACAGACACACAGAGACGAATTGATGTCAAGGTTCGTCGATCATAAACGGTCATATATGTAAAACGATCAACTGAATTATCATCATGATGCGTAGTCGTCGCAGTCGCAGTTGCAGTCGTTGTCATTCTCATGATGTTTGATCGGTTTCGCATTTTCGCTGTTTGAGTTTATTGAGTTTCACTCAGTACAGCCCCGTCGAGAAATGGCGTTTGGCGTTAAATTTCAGTTCAGTTCAGTTGGCCGTGTATTTTTCTCGTTCAGGAAGAGTGTTGCAATTGAAGAGTATTCGCCGCAAAAATGCCTTTTTCTACATTTGTTTGCAAACCGATTGAAAAACTACAGCGCAATTGCACCGCTGCAAAGCTTGGTGTGTGTGTGTGCACAAGAGAGAGTGAAATAAAGTGATTCGATCACGTCAGGCGAATAGCGTTTTTCGAATATTTCGCATGCGATTTGTTTTGCCAGGAACATATTTTGATTGAAATTTTATTGGTGCCCAAACCAAATCAGCCAAAAGCTGATCTCCATTTGCGTATCTAATATTTCGACGCTAGTTCGGTATATGCGCAGACACGGTCCATGACGTGAATTGCTGTTTTCTTTTCACTAGATTTTCGCTTTTTGCATTGAGGCGATCAATTAGAAGCATTCCATAACGGTTCATGGACTAAAGAAAAATGAGCAAATACTGCTGAGTGTTTGACTACTTAAGAAAATCTAGGTCAAGAAGATTTTCTCGGTAATTTCTTGTTTTTTTTTTGCAAATTTGTTTAAAACGTGTACGGCAATTGGAAAACAAACATTTTTTCATCGAATTTTTCAAAGTTTCATTGGGAAATAGCAAGTCAATTGGGGAATACTCAAGGGAACAGGCTTTGGCCCATAGGGACAAAGGAATGAAGAAGAGAATAGGAAAAAATGGATGGAATATAAATAGTTTGACTCATATTAAAGGCAGGAAATGCACTCTAAACAAACGAACCATCGAGAAAAAGAATGATAAGAAGGAGCTTTGTGGATCTTCTCTCAACCCATGATTCAGTTTATCGGTTTCAGGAAGAAAATTCAACTGAATTTAGTCAATTCGAATCGAATTATTATCCGACATTCAATTCTGAACCCTTTTTCTACAAAACATTATGTGCATATGTTCATCAATGATAAAACGTCAAACATTCCGCAGAAAATGGGTTCAAAATCAATCGAATTGCTTTAATAAATTACAAGAATTTAAATCAAAAAAATGATGGACTTACCTCCGTTGACATTTTTGCGATTACGTTCGCATTCTTTCCCATTAGCCACTAGATTTGGCATCTTCGATTCAACAACTCCAATACCACTGCTACCGCTTCCATTCTCATTCAGATCCAATGCATCCCAATCCATTCGGCGCTTTTTACCTTGCGGCTGCATTTGATTCACGTCAATGGTTGATCCGTGCATGACTACGCGCGATCCGATTAACGATTTCACGGAAATTAGAAACAAGAAAAATTGACAAATAAACGACAAGTTAGATTTTCATATGCATAGAAATGGTAGGGTGGACTGTTCTCTGTCCAATATTTTTCTTCCCCTATTCAAACATGTTTTTCTCAGTCGGTGCTACTATCGTACACACTATAATGTAATGGCTGTTGAAAATATTACAAATACACCATGTACGGTTGTTGCTGCCGCCCCGAAGAATTTATTGTGTAGCGTCTAGTAAATATATTTGTGCATCATTTGCTAAGTATTGGCGGCATAGGTGGCGTAGTACTTTCAAACAATAGTATCACCCATCGGTTTTTCTCCTTTGATTCAATGATTTTGTTTTTTTTTTTTGTAAATTTCGAACTGTCTCACTCTGTGCAGGTCAATTAAATGTCTGATCAAAAATTAAAGAAATTTTTCGTCATATTTACGTTTTTGATAATCGGCTGGCCACGACGTTGGTGAATGTTCTGGTGATTCGTTAAAATCAATACCTTGTAAATCTTGATTCTGGGCTGTGTGGAAGTTGTTTCGATTGATTATCTGAAAAACAGACAGACATGTACATGAACGATCTATTATCATGCAATCGATTTGCATGCGTTTTTTTCTTTCATTTTTCGAAAGAATAAATTAAGTTGTATTTTTTTGCATTCGATGAGATTTAGTTCCTGATTTTTTATATTCGAAGAGTTGTTGACATTGAATAGCCTCAATAAAATTTTTCTTAGAAAAGTTTTTTTTTCTATAATATTGCAAATTTGGCGGAATTCAAAATTTTGTTCCAATTCCGTTTCGATTTCTGTCTCATTTTCCAAAGTATTCATCTCAATTTTTTCCATTTTCAACTATTTGAAGGGGTAAACTGGACATTTCTCAGCGTTTCATAGTTTTCAATTCGTTGCAATTTATTTTTGTAATCGTATGCCAAAGAAATAAAATCCATAAGGGGAAAAAACACATATGGCCCAAATGACCGATTTAATTAGACGCATTTTCCGCAATGCGAGAGAATTGAATTGGCCGGAATTTTGATGGACGACGTCGCGGTGGCGGGCATGTATGAAAAGTATTCGGTTCTGTTAAATGTGTAATAATCTGTGATTAAATTGCATGGCAAAACTGAATTTGCATGTGGTTTGCCTTCATCCGAGATGATGTGTGGTTTTTATCTTCTCTCTCTCTCTCTCTCTCTCTCTCTTTCTCACACTCGCTCGCTCCCTCAATGAGTATGAAAACAAAAACAAACTCTAGATCATTTTATTACGTAGAAATTGTGAAAACGCTTAATGCGCTATCCAGTTTCGGTTTTATTTATCCGATTGCATTCAATAATAAAATGCAGAGAGGGAGAAAATGATGCCGATTTCAATTCGCTCATTTATTTTCGATGATTGATCGAAAGCACATATGCATGTATGCACACAAATGGTGGAAAAATGCATTGAAATGTGGTATTGAGACTGAGTTTCGGCTATTTTATGAATTGCTTTTATTATTCTCATGACGTTTCTCAATATTTTTAAGGAAGTTTTTTCTTCCGCTTGATTTTATCAATATTTTTGGGTGCTGTTCTTTATGGAGAGAAAGAGGAATGTGTCGCACTAAGCCATTTTCATGGGAATAGTGTCAGAACGTACTAAATGAATTGCGGAACACAGACACAAAATAGTGTCAATTTATGGTTTCTCTCTCCCTCTTTCATTCCCGCTCATTCAATTGAAGTTTTTTTTGAAGCGGTATTCAAAGATTATAAAAGATGTTTTCAATTCAAAACTGACAACGCCAGATGATCCTCTTGATTCAAACGAACGGTCACCTTATTCGATTGGGCGTTGCGTTGCTTTGTTCAAAGTTCAATTGAATCGAATGAATTGACAGCCGCATACATAAAACACGCTTCTTTTCGGGTCATACAATATATTGCATCCAAGGTGAGATGAAAATGTTATCATGCATTGTACATATTGGGTCTGGGAATTAATCGTGTCGATTTTTCAAAAGATGGCGTAACTTTGCATGGTTGTATCGGGCAATACTTTTTTCTTTTTCACATGAGTGGTCTAGTGTCAAACTACAAAAATCATCATCTATCATTTCATCGAAGTTTGGATAAACATTTTTTTTGCGCCTAAAATATGTCAAATTTTGTACCGAAAAAGCAACATTTCCCGCAAGCATTAATTTTTTGCTTTCATTTGAAGAAAACTGCGGCTGAAGCGCATCGAATGTTGGTGGAAGCCTATGGTGAGCATGCTCCATCGGAACGTACATGTGAACGGTGGTTTTCACGGTTCAAAAGTGGTGATTTTAGCACGGAAGACAAGGAACGTCCCAGCCAGCCAAAAAAGTTTGAAGATGCGGAATTGGAGGCATTGCTCGATGAAGATTCGAGTCAAACTCAAGATGAGCTTGCCAGAGCATTGAATGTTGACCGAAGCACTGTTGGATATCGTTTAAGGGCCCTTGGTTTCATTCGCAAGTTGTCAAATTGGGTACCACATGAATTGACGCCAGCGCAAGCTGAAAGGCGTTTAGTGACTTGCGAAATGCTGCTCGCAAGGCACAAAAAAAGAGGTTTTCTGTATCGAATTGTCACTGGTGACGAAAAATGGATTCATTACGATAACCCCAAGCGCAAAGCATCGTATGTTAAGCCCGGCCAACCAGCAACATCACAGCCAAAACAAGAAATTCACGGCGACAAGGTAATGCTGTCTATTTGGTGGGATGAGGAGGGAGTGGTGTATTATGAGCTGCTGAGAAGTGGTCAAACCATCGATGGGCCTTTCTACCGACAACAATTGATACGTTTGAAACAAGCAATCAAAGAAAAACGCACGAAATGGGAGACCAGAAAAGAGACATTGATTTTCCTACATGACAATGCTCGGCCACACATTGAGAAATCGGTCAAAAACTACTTGGAAAATAGCGGATGGGAAGTTTTGGCTCACGCCCCGTATAGCCCAGACCTGGCTCCTTCCGACTACCATTTGTTTCGATCGATGCAAAACCATATGGACGGAGTGCGGTTCTCTTCAGTTGAAGAAATCCAAAATTGGCTCGATGCATTTATAGCCTCAAAAGATGAGGAATTTTTTAAGGCAGGCATCCGTCAATTGCCCACATTGTGGCAGAAGGTCATCGCTTCCGATGGACAATATTTCATTTTGGTATTCAAATAAATGTTTGAAAATTTAAAAAAATCGACAAAACTAATTCCCAGACCCAATATCATAATTCAGGAGTTGGCAATGCAATTGTAGGCACACTTTGTTTATGGCTTTTGCGATAATCTGGAAAAACCCCTTAAGTTTCTGATGAATGCTCTCGATATCTGACTTTAGTGTTGTCATTTTATCCGTTTCTTTCGCTTTTTTTTGCATTTCTGCTGGTTTTTTCTCTTGCTTGAGCAAGCAACACAAAAGAGTTTTTTTTTGCATCTTTTATTTCATTTTTAATCTTTTTCTATCTTACTCTCCCTCTTTTTCTATCGTTCTTTTAGTCTTTCTTCGACTTTATTTTAACAACGCACAAATAATTTGTGTGCACCAAAAAAACCGGTTGAATAAACATAATTTTTGTTTGTGCTAAGTAATCGGCAACAGCCATGTGGATAAAGAAGAAAAGTAGTGAGAATTGCATATTCATTTTGGGTTTCGAGATTGGGATTGGCGTGTGCTGCACGCACGAATAAGTATAATTAATCGCTCATAAAAGATTGTTGGAGAAAAAACAGCGATTTTTTTCTTTATTGATCTTATAGGCTATGGCTGTGAATTATAAGTATTTTTTTTCGTTGTCGTTGGTGTTATATATTCGAATGGGTAACATGAGTATTGCTCAATCGACAATGACATTTCCACATGCTTTGTTCATATATCCTCGATAATTTTTGGCACATCTTTGCGTCCAATTTCGATCTGTAACATCTGTAATTCATTTTATTATCTGACATTTCCTACATTGAGCACTGCCTTTTTTTCTTTGACTAAACGATCAGATTTCACGGGCCGTTATTTATACATTCTTGAATCGCAGCGAAAACAAACAAATGCGAAGCGAAGGAATGAACAGCAAAAATAAGAAGCAAAGACAAGATGCATAGAAATTTATCGTACCGCATACCACAATAACTTGTCAGTCGATCATATTTCATTCTTGATCACATCGGTTCGAATACCAAAATTTGGAGGATTTTGATCATTTTGGCTTCTTTTTTTAGAACCACTTAATGATTCGCTGAAATGCATTTCAAGTCGCTTGAATTAAAAACCAATGGGTTGCTACGAAATTCTTCGTAAGACTAAAAGTAACAGAAAAAGAATGCGATTCACTTGAATCGAAAAGAATTCACTCAGAACAAACTTGATTCCAAAATCAAAAAATTGTGAGTAATGAAATTGGGTGTCAAAAGTGGGAAGAAAAATTGACTTCCAATGGGAAATGATGGCATCGGATAAAAATATTTATCGAAAAAAATCGCGCGAACCATTTCAAAGTAACCCAACAACGCACTCGCCATATGAAGAACCACTCGCTTATGTTGAGCGAACAACCAGTTGTAAGCAACAAGAGGCAAACAGTGCTTTGGACACATCAAATAAAGTGAATTTATAAAAAAAATCTGCGTTTTTGATTGGAACACCAATGAATCAATCGTGTTCACGAAGCAAAAGCATGTGCATTTCCCTAACTTTGCTTTCAGTACGTTTCTTTCTCCCTCTCTTACTCTCTATCTCGCTTTCTCCCTGTTTCTCTCTCTCTTTATCACTGTATTTTCCCCCCTAGTTGTCGTGATCATGCAAAACACACTTTTTTTTTCAAGTGTCTTCAAACGTGTGATTGTGTCTGGGTTTTTTGTGGCTGCGAATCTGATACGCGATGCGATAACACTTTCGATCTGTTCGGCCAAAGTATTGTGATAAACAGATTGTGATGGCATAAACGTTTTGCGATTTGTTTCGTACGTCTGTTGTGTTAAGTTGTTCATCGTCATTTTAAATCGACCAAGGGGGCCTAAAAGTCGCATTCATTCAATCAAAGTGTGGCGTTCTCTCAAAAATTCAACAACAACAACGACGACGACCACAATAACGAAGAAATTCGTATTCAAACTAAAAAAGAAGATTGTTATTGCCCATTTAGATCAAAGTGTATTGGATGGCGTGTGCGTTTAGCAGCGTTTGAATTTATTTCGATTAACGCTGTTCGCATTCATTTGCATTTTATGATTGAATTTTAAGACATTCAACGCTTTTTGTTCCCCATTTTTATGGCCGGAATGATATTAATGGGGAGGCTAGGTTGTGTGACACATCCATCCGAACAGTGATATGTCTCAGTCAATCGAGAATAATGAACAACAAAATGGTCATGTGCTTTTTATTTTTAACATTTACAACCTGCAGTTATCATGCAAAAACGATCATATTTGGTCCGAAAAGTCAGAGCTGATGAACAAAAAATAAAAGGAACAAACACATACGCACACACACACACACACACACACACAACAAGAACATAATCCTCCATTTCTCTCTCGCTCTTCACAAATTTTATGATGTTTTTGTCAGTTTGACCGATCACTAGAGTGACGATTAAAAACGGCAATTTCGCCTTCTTCTGCGGTATTTCGGCATACATCAATAAAACAAATAAACGAACGAACAAACGAATGCTAAAGACAGTTATTGTGTGTTTAAAGGGTGCAATTAAAAAACTAAGCATTCGTATCCAAAAATATCGTTGTAAAACATAAGAAAACAAATATGGCCGAGACAGAGATTAAGCGGATCATGATTCGTATGGATGGAATGGGTCAGTGAACTTAATTTTCATGCTCTCTCGCTGAACCCGATGTATGATTTAAGAGACAATTTATGATTCAAGTGGCTATTATGTCAACATTTCGTGAATTTATGACCACCAGCATAAAATTAATATTCGAGAACAAAAAATGAAGCGTAAAAAATCGTACTCACCTCATCCGAGTCAGTGGTAATGGTAAATTCCATCTGATCCGTGTGTGAACCAAAGTAGTCAAAGCTCTGCAGCGTGCGCAGAGGATCAATCAGGCTGTTGAAATCCGGGCAGTATTGCTTTGCAACCGATATCGCCATTCGTAACAGACAAAAAAAAACACCCGAAAGGTTGCGTTGAGCGATTGGTAATTGAGGGGTGGCGGAAAGCAGTGTCGACGTTCGTTCGATCGATCGTCGATTTTGGCTAGAGACTTTAGCGAACTGCGCGCTCTCTTTTTCTCTACGAATTGCCTCGATTTCCTCTCACTTTCACACCTGTATCTTACCAATCGGATTCAATTCAATTTCCGAATGAACTGTTGTAACCTTTAGTGTCTCTGTCTCGCTCTGTCTCTATCTCTTACCGTGCGCCTGTTCGAATCGAAATCTCGTTGGTATGAGGTCTGGCCCGAAGGAATTTCCTCGTCGAATACCGGTTCAATTCAACTCACTTGCAATGAAGACAAGAAAGTTCCTTCGTCAATCAGAATCGCGTAACGTTTTTTTTCTTCTCTCTATCTCGATACCCGTCTTTCGAGGGGTTGTACGATATCGAGAAAATATATCGTACTATTTCGTTTTCCACCGTTTGATCAAAAATATGTGCAACGCAATTGCTATTGTGTCTTCGTGCGTCTGGCGTTATACACCCTGGCTACAAGTGGATGGAAACAATAAATGACACAGAAAGAAAAATAATATTTAGATTTTTTTTAACAGAAGGAAAAGAAGGATTCTTTATCATTTAATTTTGGATGCTTTTCGGTGCCAATTTATACATTTTGCAAAACAATTTTTGGTTGAAAAATTCGAAAAATGATCAAAATCTGATAAAATTGCCAAGAATTTGCCCCGTCCTCTTTCATCATTCGAACCAAATGATTTGAAGAAAATAGCAGCTTGGTCGCATTTTCAGTAATGCCAAAAAAAGCTGAAACGTTCTAATGTAGCGACCTCTAATAAAAGAAATTAGTCCCATTTTTGTTTGAAAAATGTTCAAATTAAAAATCAAAGCTCAATATTTTTCAACTCATATTTCCGGTTGTTCAAAAATTGTCCACGTTTGCATAAATTGTACCTTTGCTAGTATCTATTTGATAGAGGATTGTAAGTACAAATCCAAATCAAAATCAAAAAGAAAAGAAAGAAACAGGTTGGCATAACAAACATTCAAGAAAGGTCCATCAAAATGTGTTATAAACAAAGGAGTTGTGGATGTGAAAGTTAGAAAGTTCTTGCACAAAAAAGAGTTAGTAAGTTTTTACACCAAACATGGTTAATTCAATTTTTTAATTGCTTCATTCTTTTTCATAAATTGGTTAAATTTGACTTTTCCTTGAAAAAAAATTTGTTACTATCGAATTTCTACTTATCAAAGTTGAATGTATTAAATCCATTGTATTTGTTAGGTTATTTTTGTTGTTGAGTTGAATGATCATTTTTGTAAATATCAGAAAAAATTAAAGAAACTCCCCGAAGAAAGGTCGAAAATCGTTTCTCTCAAAGTATGATCTTGTTAATGGCAATGATTTTCAGATGGAGTTAGTCTAGGGCACGCATATAAAAAGAGAGTGAGAGAGAGAGACATTCATGATAAAGACGATGATGGTTAGAAATTTGAAGAATATGCTCTTTCTTCCAAATCGAATGAATGCGAGAATCTAATTGAGCATCTAAACGGCAAAATCGAAAAATGAGTGATGTCGATTCATAGCCTAAGTGAAAGCGAATAGATTCTTTGTATTGTTTATATTTTTCAGTGTGAAAATGTGACTTTACCCTGAGTTGTACAGTATTTTTTTTTTGTTATTGGCTCAAAATGCCGTGATTCGATTGGATCTAATCGAAATGAGCTAGTTGAACTGGTAAGCTGAATTGCTAGAAGTTGAATTAGGCTGACGACGAAGCGTTTTTTTGTTTGTTTTGCTTTCGGATTGATCACAATGGAAATGTCGAGTGAAGTATCTTCTAACTTCAATTATTTTCACCGAGATTATTATTTGTTGATTATTTTCTCTTGATTCGATCACAAACTTTTTAACGAACGTAATTCGTCCGATTTAAACTTATTCTTATTCGGAAAATTTACAAGTTAAACTAAGTAGATAAGAAATAAATGAGGGTGCGCGAGCGCGTACGTTTATTGTCAAAGCTATTGATGATTGCCCAATGTCAAATGTATCTTTTGTGTGAGGGCGGTGTCAATTCTCTTTGTATCGATCGAACTCAAAATATAAAGCACAAATATTTCATATAGATTGTTATGAGTTCAATATTGTCGTTACACGCGTTTGGGTGGGTATTTTTTCTTTATATGATAGAAATTAGATTATTTTTAAACCAACACCCCCGCAGTTAATGTTAAATACGAAGGAAAAGTACAAATTATTTTACAAATTATTATATTAAATTAGACAATAACACACCGATTTTTAGCAGCAAAAAAAACGGGTAATAAACAATTATTCACACACCAAATTAATATTAGAAACCAAATAAAATGGCTTAAACTTCCCAAATTATAGTGTTCTTTTTTTTTAAAACAACAAAATGTAATACTTAGATACAAAATAAAAGCAACAGCAACAAAATATTAAAATGTTTATAAACAACAACGACAAGAATTGGCCATCAAATATATATCAATTAACGACAAGAACAATGTTTGATTTAATTTGATAATTACCCGAAACGCAATCACTGTTTCACACGTTTCTGTGTCCCAATGTTCTTTGCACGAATGTCGGAAACGCGGAGTTGTTTGTCTCCGGGACGATCGATTTCGAGCTGATGGCGTATAGAAAGTATAATTTTTCTTTTGGCTTCTTTTTGAATCACCTTTATTCTCTCGTGGTTCTGTTTTTTCAAAAAAAAAAAATTGTTTTTTTTTCTGCTGTGTTAAAAGATGTCCAAACAATGCGTGGTTCAAATGTTGTGGTGGTGATTTGGCTCAAGGACGACGCTGGGAAAACGAATTTCTGGCTTCAAAATTGATGATTTTTCATTCGACGAGAATGCAATTTCGTTGGTTGGTTGACTCCAGTGTTTCTGTGTTCAAACGTTTAAGCTTCAAATTTTCGAATCTCGTGCTGGTTTTTTTGGTGATCTCGCGCTGTTTCTTCGCGAACTCGTGATCTCAGACGTGGTTTAACTTCCTGGTTGCTGTTCTTATCGTCTCGAAGCAAGTTCAATTCACCTGGTCGATCGATTTTGATAGTATCTCCGTTGTTGTTATTATTTGAATATCGGTTTTGCTTGATTCAGCAATTTAACCCAATTCTGTTGTTGCTTGATTTCTACGCTCTTTCAACTCTGACTTTTGTGAGGGCTGGGGTGGATGGGATTTGATTTTGTAGTTGTTGATTAATTTGAACTAATCGACAAAATGGTTCTCTTTCTCTACGTGATTTTTTTTTTTCACTTTTCTCGGCAAAAAAAATGTTTCGTGGATTTGTTAGTTTTCTCTCTCAATCTGTATATTTTTCGGTTGGTTGAACAATTGTCGAACAAATGTGATTCCGTTTACACATATACACACATATAAATTGATATGCTATGACGAACGGATATCGGCCCCGAATGCGAAATTAATTAAAACATGACAAAAAATGAATTGTATAATTTCTTGATGCCGGTGGTTTCGCGTTGACGATGACTTCTCAATAGGGTGTTTTCAATTTTCAACAGCATTTTGTCTAACATGTATACAATGAATTCGGATCCTTTAACCACTGTAGCCATATGTTCAAGCGAATCTTTGCGAAGAGCGGAATTTTTAAAATCAACACAATAACACAAGGAAATTAAATGTTTTTTTTCCGTTTGGCTTTTTCTTTTTGTGTGTGTGTTTGGCTTTAGCCGGATTTGTGTAAAATGTTCTCGCTTCTTTTGCACTGGTGTTTAATGAATTTTCCGATCAAAATTATGCGTCGATAAATGTTTACCGAGAATTTTTAACATCAAAATTATGAAATTGTTTATGTTTTTTTTTGGTTCGCTTTGTTTTGTACTCGTTTTTCTTTTAATGTTCTGAATCAAAAATCACTGCTTGCACATAAATTGGTTGACGTCTTAGTTTTGATGGTGTTTTTTTTTCTTTATTATCGTTTAAATAGTTCACATAGATTGTCATGTGTGTTAGTCAATTCTCTGTCTATCTGTCACACTTAGATTGTCGTTTGATAACGGGGCGTGCAACAATTGGCCGACGACAAATAACCACAACGAAACAAAACGATTCCAATTATCACATCAAACTCACAAATACACTATCGCTTGACCAATAAACCAGCCACAAAATAATAAAATGCAATGATCTTATCACGCGTTGAATTCACTTCTTTCTCTGTCTCTGTCTCTTGTTTGTTTTGATCTATATCGAATATGGTTCACAAATAATGAATGTTTTATTGCTTTGAAAGTTGGATTTCTCGTTAGAAACAATTTTGTTTGATTTGTCTATCGTGATGATTGAATGGTTTGGAGTGTTTTTGTTTGTGCCAGCACTGCACTAACTAAATGTCTATTTTTAAGATAGTTGTTAATTTTCGCTCTTGTGATGCGCTTATTCAATTCAATTGTTGCATCTTCTGCCTTTTGATGGTGTTTTCTGCTTCTTCTTCTTCTTTTCGTTTGCGAGAACTCTGTTTGAGAAAAATATTCGGTTTTTTTTTCTTCAAGAAATATTCTTTTTCTCGGTAAGAAATTGTTCCTTTTGGCTCGTTTTAGTGATTATTTCTTTTGCTGTTTCTTCTTGCGATTACTCCTTTATCGAGCGATTTATCTACTCTTCGTGTATATTTGCAAATAGGCAATTGTTTTGATCGCACTGTTTGTGATTGGCGCTCATTCACTGCATTCACGAAATGTCGACAATCGGTTGAATCTTGCTTGCTTCGTTTATTTCAAGTGGGTTTAAACTAAAGCCACTATTTACACGAAATGCTTTTCTCGTTGTTTGGACTCTTTGTGTCTGCATTTGCTGTTGTTGCCAAATGCGAACCGAACAAAAATATTTATGTTGTATTCACACGCACCGCTAAAAATGCTTGTTTTTTTGTTAAAACACGGTTCCTTCTTCTTCTTCCTGCTCTTGCTTTGCTGTGTTTGTTCTGTTCACAAACAAATTCGATTCTTTATTCGAAACACTCCGATTTTATACCGCACGATGCGCTTGTAAAAACCAAAACAAAAAAAAACGTTCTCTTCTACGAAACAAAAAAAAATTCTTTTTAGAATTTTTATCAAAAAAATAAAAAAAAACTCTCTCGCGCTCTCGCTAGATTTCGCTTTCTTTCTTACAGCCTTTCTCTCTCTCTCTCGCTCTCGCCCTGTCGATCGGTATTCGTTTCGCTAAAATGAATCTCTCTCTAGTTCATTCGCACACGCGTGCTGTCAAATGGATTCTACTGATGAAGCCAACATTTTGGAAATCGTTCATTAGCAATTGTTCATAAATAAACATATCAAACATTCAATTGGTGGGGCTCACAAAACACTGAACACAAACACACAACACCACTGTTTAAAAAAAAATTGCAATCAATCGACTCAATGTGTGTTTCTTTTTAGATCTCTGGGTGTTATTTTCTGCTTCTTCTTGTTTCTGGCACGGAATTTTTTCTCCTTAAAACGTGTTGATACTCTTTAAATACATAAATTTTATTTTTCGTCGATATTTCTTTCTTTTTCGCGTTTTGTGCAGCACAGAGAGAACTACACAACAACAATAACAAAAAAACAGTTGTCGTTTAGCGCTAGCCGTTCAACGTAATAATGTTTTCCTATTCGAGGATTTTTCGTTGGTATTTGTATGCGTTATTGTGCTTGTTGACGCTATTTCACTTGTGAAGAGATAACAAGAGAAGATTTTTCAAATTTTTATGTTTCCTTTTCGAATGGAATTTTAAATTTGACGGTATTTTTGGTTTCCCGTGTTAAAATTCTCAGTTTTGCGAATCAAATTGTGTTGAAAAAGGTTTGCTTCAATGTCGATTGAGCTACGATGTGTTGATGATATTTGACGCAGTCGGATCTCAATACGCTGTATATTACGGTTGGCTCTGCGATTCTTTTTCCGAAGAGTAAAACACGTACACGATTGACGACAGAAGAAAAAAGTTGTTTGTAAAATATTCCAATCAGAATATGAAACTGATACTGTCAGCAGAATGTTGGTTTTTTTTTTTGATTTGACTTGGTTTAACAGTTGGTAGCAGCAAAAAACAAAAGTTTGCAATAAATTGTCACAGTTGTGATGGCTGGGGGGATCGTTTAAAAAAAGCACGTCGTTCACTGACAAAGCCTGAATAAAAACTGATGGCCGATACGCGAGACCATCAAAAGGAGAGAGAGAATTCAATTTTTTTTTTGACAAATTCATACGCACACATACATATGTGCACACACGCACGCACACGTGTGTGGAGCTCAAACGAGCGCTCGTTGTGGCGGTCTCGGTTTGAAGCTTGTGTATAGGTTTAGTTTCTAGCTGAAAAGGAAACAACTGTTTCTATGGTCGAACCGTCTCTCTGTCAACGCCGGTGTAGTGGTAGTACCATATTTTTTGCTCTTTCTCTCGCGCGCGTCGCCGACCTTTTGCTCGTTGCTTCGTACAGCAGCGCGACTGAATGAGCGAGCGAAATGAACAAACAAGCGAGTGTATGTATTTTAAAACTGATTGAGTTCGATTGGTATGCGTACACATGTCTTACTAAATGACAACTCGCTCACTACTGTCATTTTATTTACGTTTAGGCGATGAGCCGAAAACTTCAGAATTGAATATTCACGATATTATAGCATGTACAGTAGATTCGATATATATATATATACATATATATTCACATCAATTCGAGTCGCTCTATGATCCAAAATATACGGACTGGAAGGTTACAGAAAAAAGACTGCCTCGTTACTCAAAATTCCTCGGGCTAAATAAACCAAATATCAAATTCAAATTAGATTCAAATCAGTCGATAACAAATAGAAATACGAGAATTTATCATGATTTTTGGTTTCGAATCGATTTGTAATAGAAATTTGTCATAAACGATTCCGATTTCTCTGATCAAAAAAAGGACTGGAAGGTTACACATAAAAGACTGGATCGTTACAAAGTACATCGACGGTTGAAATAAATGCAATAATACACTCGAAATTGATTCAAATGGGTAGAAAAAGAATAGAAGTGTTATCATTCTTTGTGGTGTTCAGTTCTGGATTGGTTTACAAAGAAAAAAACCTGTCATCAAATAATCTCGATTTTTTCAATGTAACATAGACTGGCTCGTTACACATGTCTGAAGGCTCGTATAAGTGTTTTAGTCTAATAAAGTAACTAATATTTTTTATTTTCCACAAAATAGGCAGAAAACTCTTAAAAAAAACTAATATAGCGTCATTATTCTTGATAAAGGTATACATGAAAAAAAAAACTTTCGGGAATTTTAGACTGGAAGGTTACATTCCAATTTGCGGCACCTTTCAGAGCCTTCAAATGCACATTAATAAGATGTATTCATTGCAAAATTTGCCAAAATTGCACGATTACATCGTAATCAAATAAATAAAATTGAATAATAGTAATGATAACGAAAATTATATATTTAAATTGACTTTTTGTTCGGTTGTGTATTTTCGCTCATTTTGACACAAAACGAGGCACAAGCACAACTACGTTGAAATGGCACACTATAAACGCCTACCTTCATATGAAAATGGTATTGGCCGATACTTTAGGATCACTTTTAAAGAAAAAAGACCACAGTACCGCGATATTTGAATAAAAAAAAATTTCTAACCATTCCCGATTTTCGTGTTTTTGCTCATGTGCGCGATGGTCGTCGTCGTCGTCGTTGTCGACAACGCGCGCTTTGTTACACTTCTAAACAGCAATTTCACTTCATTATGGCTATTATAATTTTTCCTTATTATTTTTTTTGTCTTCATCATCGGCATCGTCGTTGTCGTCGTCTTCAATTCGAAAGCGCGCGCTCTCAAGCACCAATTCTATGCTTTTTCCCCTCGCACGCTCTTACATTGTCAACAACGAGATTTGAATATGCACGCGCTCATTTCGAACCGCTCGTTTCTTCCTTCCCTTTGTCTCTGTTGCTTGTCATTTTGGTTAGTGGCTTCGTTAGAACTCATATGTTTTCATTCGATTCGTACGTCATCGACACGAGTGAATATATTGTTGCAATCATTTTTTCAAGAGACAATAAAAAATAAACAAACAATAACAACAGCCCAAATAACTACGTAACAAATTGTCGTATTTTCAATGCAATGCACTTCGCATTCAGTGTATTTATCCAAGCACCAAATGAGACAGAGGGAAATAGAAACGGTGCGATTTCAATGGTTTCGCTCGTTCTTTCAAGTGACAACGCCAACGGTTCTCTCGTCACTTCAACAGAACACAATCATTGATTGTTTGTATTGACCTTTTTTTTTATTTATTTATTTATTTATTTAAGTAAAAGATAGAATAATATACAATATATACATATTTTACAGCAGTTCATTTGACCAGTCCCTATAACAACTATTTTAGGACCAAACATTAATTATGAATGTATGGAAATATTGAAACACTTCGAAACGTATGAATGAATAGGCCCTTCTGAAGTAAATTTGTCTCGATCAATTTTTTTGCTTTGGTCAAATAAAACTTTCCTTCAATCGATTTTGACGGTTTGAAGTACAAACAAAAATCATTGCAAACGATTCGGTCCAAAATTCGTTGGTTTATAAAATTCGATGCCGAAAAAAATTAAAATGGAAAAAGACGTTGCTTCAAAAAAATTGTGACTTTGAAAAATTCATTCTTTCCAAAAAAAATTCTTTCTAAAACTATGGGAAATTGAGATTTTAACTCTGAAAAAATGTGATTCTTGCTTCAAAATTACTTTTGCTTCCAGAAAAATTCATTGCTTCATTTGCTGAAAAGTCAATGCCTTAAAAATGAAGTTGACTTTTAGTTCAAGTGCTCATTTTTCAATAAGAATAAACCATTTTATCATGCCATGAGAACGGTTTTCTTCTCTCAGTCCATCATTCCATTTTATTTGCATTTGGTTGAATCCTTTTTTCTTGCCACAAGCAGCCAAGCTTGGATGTTAATCAGTTTAATGTAAAGGTGGGCTCCACACCTGCATTGATTTCTTATAGCTTCGCGTCTCGGATTTCATGACTCAAGAATAAATTAATTGCGCACTAGTAGTTAGGCTACGTTCATGTAAACTCCCCACATATACATAACATACGTGAACAAGAAGATTTCAGATGATTGATTGGCCCCGGCGCATGTTCTCAACTGAACTCAACTGATGAATGAATAGAAAATAATGAAGAGAAAAGCAAAAGAGAAGAGAAAAATTGCACGTGTTTTCGCAATCGAATGCAGACTCGATGGAATGAGTGAGTGAGTGAGTGAGTGAGTGAGTGTGGCATAACGAGTCTTGTAGTTCAGTAAGACGGATTAATACAATGGTCGCAAACAGAGATATCACGTTACGGTAATATCCATTTATGAATTTCTGGGACATCACGAACATCGGAATATTTAACAAAAAAACCCTTGGAAAGCCATTGTTGTTCGAAACATGGGGATTTCTTCCTTGGATTCTGGTTTGAAATTTGGGATTGGTTGCAATAAAGCGATTTTTTTTCTCTTCAATTTTTATTTTTTTCGTAGAATTTTGATAATTTTGAAAAAATAATTGAAACTGAATTCTTCTAAGAATTCGCGAGAAAAAAAGGGTTTTTTTTTCAAATGGGCAAATAAAACTGAATTTGCAGTTCAAAAAATGCAAGCTAAGAAAATGTGCATCGATTTTTTTGTGGAAATTTTCTGCCATTTGCGCTAAACATCAAACTAAATGGCTTATGTATGCGGCGTTGAGCGTCCTCCCAAAGCGGTTGCCGTCGTTGTCACTTGCTCGCGCTCGAGTTTCTCTCGTTGAGAGTTTATTACGCGTGCGCGCTCGTTTCATTTGCCCATTTTCTTGGGCATCATACATAACAATCTAATTGATTCAATTGAAACTATACTCTCATAAATATTTCAATCAATTTAAACTCATCAGCACTTTATTTTGTCTCAAAGTCATCGCATTTAACTGATTTGCCCGAAAACACTGTGCTTCTGTTTTGTGCTCGCCTCGTTATTCCGTCGTTTCCCATTTAAATCGACTGGAATTTTATTTTTTGCCATGAAAAATGATATCTTTCTTCAACTTTGTCCCTTTAGGGGTCCATCTCATTCCCTCTCTTATATTCTCTTTTCGTACTTTTTATGCTTTTCAATGATTTTCTCTCCCGTTCTGGTTCACAAAAATTCTCTTTCTCGCTCACTATTCAATCGATTCTATTTTGCTACTTCAATCGCCTCAATGACATCCAGCAAATCAAAGGCAAAAATTATGGATATGGCATCGTTCGGCGCGTTCATTTTTGTCACGCCAATAAATTAATCGTAATAGCGCACATTGATGTTTCCCATTATTCCCTAAATTGTTGATGATATGTCTCCTTTTAATTACCGTAGTCTCTAAATCGAAATTGATCATGGCCGAAAATATTTCCCTTCGACATGTGTGTGTCTGGCTGGCTCGGTGTTCGGGACTCTTTTTCCCATCGCCAAATTGGGACGATGAGCCAAAAGTCATAAAATTAATTGTATCAATGTCTACGAACGTCATCCAAAAAAATTCCAAGCCATCTTTTGGTGTCGCTTGTTTGTGAGCACTTTTTCTTCCAATCTTTTGAAATTCGTTAATTTTTAACGCCAACCAAAACCACAACCATTTTCTTTCAACGATCATAAAAAAAACGAAAGCCGTTAAAAAATGGCTGAAAATTTGAAGCTAAAATTCATCAATTTTTCGACCACTTAACGTGCATACTAAATTTCAAAAGATCCGCCACACTTACGCATGATTTCGTAAATAGACAAAATGCTCATTTCCACTGGTTTCATTTGGATTTTAACAACAGGACGATCATCCAACTCTCGCACAAACGCACACACCCACCAATTGTGGATAGCGACAAAAAAATGCACGTGTTAAATCACAAACAACGCCAATTGACCACACACTTCAAATAGTTCAAATGATTTCACTTGTTCAATTATTTTTTTGGCAACATGAACAGAGGAAGCGAATGGTTGAGAAACGATTTTGGACATTTTTTGTCAAAAGACTGTTGAGAATCTGATTTGATTACGAATACAATCCGTTTTTCTTCGGGACTGAAGCTTTGACCAGATCATTTCGGAATCTTCTACTAAAATTCATCATTGACCATGAATATGGTGAAATGTAAAGGAAAATAGGCAAAAAGATTATGAATACTCCAGCTCAATATTGAGTTCAGTCTATCTCCAAAGAAGAAATTAAAAAAAAACGAAATTATGCTCTGTCAAACGAATGCATTGCTTTATTTAGTCGCTTGAGTGGTAAGCTTAAATACTTATGGTCATAATTAATTTTATTTGACTTGTTTTGTTTGCCACAAAAAACATACAGGTTTGAACTAGGCATTTATTGATGTCGTCATTATAATTTTTTGTGTGTGGATTCAGATCATCGACCAACGACTCAATACAAAATCTAAAAACAAACACAAAATACTCAAGGACGACTTAAACGTAACCTTTAGTAGAAAAGAAATGATTTATGCTAAATATAAATTTGTCTATGCTTTTTAGTGGTTTGGAAAAGAAGAAACTTTTGAACTAGCGCGAGATTTTTTGGGATTTGAGTTTTCTTCATTGTGTTTATTGAAGGGAAGTTCCAACAGAGAAATTGGATGAATATCTCATTGCTGTGAGATCTCATTGCTATGAAATCACTTTTCATAGAAAATGTCTCACCAAGGCCCGTCATACGTTCGCCAACGTCTCAAACATTCGAAAGACACGTTCATAGGCTCATGCATATTCTCGATTTTCATTGCTACAGCGACCGCAACCACTGTCTTCGCTGTACATTCCGCTCCCTCACGTTCGCAACGGTATGAAATGTGCGTGTGAATCGCGAACAAAAATCCTGCATATGCAGATCACCCGAATCTATGAACATGTAGTTCGAAAGTGTGAAATCACAATTCACCATAGCATAGAATGTATTTTGATCAGTTCATTGGCTTGCACGCAAAAATGACACAGAATGATTCAGACACATGATGCTGCATCATTGTTTATGGGTGAAAATTAGGGTTTACAAACGTTTCGACAAATACCGCAAACGGTGTTATAAAAACGTTATTTTTCTGTAGTGTTTTTTTTGACAGTCCAAAATACCGCAGAAATAACGATAAAAAACGAAAAAAACGTTTTTTGGGCGGTATATAACGGCTCTGTAAAAAAACGTTTTTAAGAAACACTGAAAAAAATAACGCGTTTTTAAACCCTAGTGAAAATACTGTCTTGCTGTACTTCTGAACATGCTCGTGTGGCAGATGAGTGGAAAGGTATTATGACAGGTCAATGGTACGGCATGCAGTGATACGACATGCTACTTCGGATGTATTTCGTTTAAATTAAAAAATTAATGTTAGAGAAACTGTTTTCGAAACAACATGAAAGGTTATTGTGCACAATATTGAAATCCTTGGTGAAAAATAGTTTGAATTATAGTAATATTTATGGTAAATATCGACAAAGTTAAAAAAAAGTACCAGTATGAGCCCGATCGCCGTACCAGATGCGGATCGATTGGCAAAAATTTGTTATCAAACATTTGAATCCATATCGAAAACCGGCAAGCCAATTCTTGGAAAAGAATGGACAGTACTTTCGTGTATCGCAAAATATGAACATTACACCAAAGACTTGGAGGTGGTGTCTCTGGGAACTGGTATAAAAGCAATTCTTTAGAATCAGCAATGACAATTTTAATCTCATTCAATTGATTTCTCCCGATAGGAACCAGATGCATCGGCCGAACGTTGCGGTTTTTAAGTTCTTGTTGTGAAATAAATGTCAACACAGAGAGTTTAACATAACCCCACATATGTTTTCTAGAGTACAATAATAGGCCAATACATACCTATGTCCCCATAAAAACTACATAGAAAGTTCGTTACAAAATTACCCTTCTGACAGTCCTAAACTAGTAAATTTTGGCACATTTGGACGCGCAGTCACTAGTCTGTCAATATGTCCAAAATTAGCTATGATTCGTCATGGTTTGCTAACAAATTTTCACATGAGGTAAAATAACGCCAATTCAATCGAAGAATCACTACAATGGGGAAACGCATCAAAATTTAATGATAAATTGTTTTCAAGATGGAAGATATTTTGTCTCAGTTGCTTCGATTTTTTCTCTTGAAAATTGCATTTTAGACCGTATAAACAGAAGACGTAGTGTCTTTGAATTAAAAGACTGTAAATATGAAGAAAAAAAATTGTTCGAAACAGAAACAACGGTAAACATTTTCAATGTTTCACACTTTCAGTGTGAAAATTGTTCGAACCACAGAATGATGACTCATTGTAAATTAAAACAAACAAAGTTATTTCGAGTCGTGTTGATGCGAAAATTATCATGTTAGTTCTTTTTATCGCAACAAAGACAATTGGAAAAACTGAGAGAATAAATAAAAAAACAAGATTTTAATTGAAAATGTAACAAAAATGTAACAAAAATGACAAGCAAATCCAATTAGAAAGCACGATTTCATTCGTGCTTCCGAAGAATGCAGTAATCGTTTTTAATTGCGATAAATAAATACAGTGATTATAAAGTGTGTAATGCACCAATTAGAAGTGTGACTTTGTCAAATTGGCGTTTCGTTTAACGGGTAATTTTCGTCAATCAAAATAATGTTTTTTTTCTGGGCTTTTTGTGTGCCACTTGAAAAATTAAAGCACTCAATAACTAGCATTTGTTCAACGTACATTTATAAAATTGTTACAATTGCTCATTTGATCATTCTCCACTGAAACCTGAGTTTGCATTAAAAAAATGTGCATAAATCATAACAACCGCGCAATGTTTGGAGTGTGAACTGATAACAAACGTTGCAAATAAATTCTTCGAAAAGAAACCATGTTCAAAAAATTGCGCTCGATCAAAAATAATCACGCGATTCAGCGAAAAGGAAGCCTCCGTTGTAACATTATTGCGATTGGCCGTGTTTTTTTTTTGTCGTTCTCTTCTCTTCTATCGTATGGGACGATATTTGTTTATAGTTGTTAATTGTTCAATTAAAACTGATGTTTGAACTGTGCTGAGCTGTGCAAAGTGCACATGTATTTGATTGTTGTCGCACGAAAATTTGTTCGTTGTCATCATTACCATCATCGATGCTAGCATCGATGTGTGTTGGGTTATAGATTTTTGTGTGTATGTTTGTGGTTATCATATCGTTGTAAATAGCCATTACACACACTGATCATATATTGACTTGGAAACAGAGAGTCGCAGATGTATTTAAAAAGCCATTAATAAATCTATTTGTCGAAAAAAAAAATAATAATAATAATAAGAATAAGAGACACATAAAAATCTAATGGAATCGTTTGAAGCGTTTTCATCAACCAAAAAAAAAAAAACAACAAACTGTTTTCATTTCCATGCATTACAATCGAAGTGTGTGGCGAAAAAAAGGCGACAAGAGATCGACAGCTGTAGTAAACCGATAAGAAAAACTAATAGAGAGGAACAAAAAAGAATTCAGCAACGAGTGTAGATGCTGAGCATCATCGCAATAGATCAAGCTCAAAGACATTTTCATCAAAAATTTTGTCACTTTTGACTTCCCCACACATTCCGTTTGATGTGACGAGAGATATTACTCCGACATAATTCTTATGAGATGCGGCGTTTGCTTGAGCAAATACGAGCATTTGCACATCTTTGTCTCTCTCCCCCTCTCTGGCCGCTTTAAGCATGCTATTAATTTATATAATTGATGTTTATATGCCCAAAATTGTAGTAAGTCTGTTTCCCTTTAACATTTAACCAAAATTGATCGCATCGTTCGTTAATTCGAGTGAAATACAAGGAATGAATTCGATCTTGACCGAAATTAGCCAATCTCGCGCGCACAAACTTCAATCAAAAGAATGGGAATATGCGATCAAAATATTCCATGACAAACAATGGCCGCGCACCAAATGCTAAAAGGATGATTTTTTTTTTCTAACTTTCCATTGGGAACATTCCGTGACTGAATTCGAATCCCATTAGGAATTTCCGTCATATGATCATTTCTATAGCATTTCTATTCCTTTAAATTGCGAATATCACAATGGCTCACATGTCCATTTCTAATTCAGGCAAATGATGACAAAAGCCTTATTATGATTCTATTCTTGAATGAATGAATAGCCAGCAAGAAAAAAAAGGAAATTCGTACAAAAGTGAACCATAAATTCGGCTATTAATAAAGTGTACACCATTATTTCCGTCATTCAATAGAATCATCACTACGGCTGGTCAGTGGTCACTCTTTTATCCCTGCAATAAAATCAGACACATATGTGAGAGAGATATATTCTCATGGTCAAATTGTTTCCTCATTAAACATGGTTCAAGTCGCAATGGTTTCACATCAAATTGGTGCCTTCATTCTCTCTGTCTAAAAGTATACGTGAGGTAGAAAACAGTAAAGATTAAAGAACACAGAGTGAGAGAAAGAGAGAGAGACAGAATAAGATGAAGATAGGCTTCATCATTTCAGGCCATTCCGATTATTTCGACAAATATCCAGTTCAAATCGGAGTCTCGTGAGTGCATGCATGTTTTTAAATTGGTTTGACTCTCAATAATACGGCGCAGTGCCACACATCCACCGTACGAAATGATCTACTTTATTTCTGTTGCCTTTTGCTTCTTTTAAATCAAGACCAATCGACAATCTGCTCTTTTTATGCCGTCTTGCACTTGATATAAAATTTCCTCTTTAACGATGCATTTCCACTTTGAACTTATCATTTGCCAAAAGATGACTTCATCGTTTTATGAGATTTGATTTGAGCAATGTTTGGCGGACAATCACAAATCAGGAACAAATTGAGATAAAGGACGATTCGCTAAAATGGAATTCTTGCTTCTCAGTGGGAAGTTTTGTAGGCTTTACACAAATCGTTGTTAAGTGGAAGTTCCTACAGAGCAATCGATTGGCATAAATCACCCGCATTTTCTGCATTCACTTTCTTATGTTCACAATCTGACCGATTCATGCTTTCAAAGCATTGCTTTGCAAGGTACATCGGCCGAACACAAATCAGATGATAGAGGCATTCATTCGAGCTTTACGACTTAACTTATCTCATAACTTGTCAGTGACTATTCTAGAGTCTAGAATCCAGACTTATCCAGACCTAGACTTCCCTTTTCACTTAATTTGGCTTAGACTTACCGATTGAATGTTGAAAACACTCAATTGGGTTTCCATCACTGTATCGACAAATTAACAATGATGGCTGTTTCAATGCCATTGAAAATGGAGTCCGAGATCAATTTGTTGTGATTTTTTTCATTTATGAAGACCGATGAGAAATGAATAAATTTTAATCTCCATACATATAAGAACTAAGAAAATCGGGAAAACTTCTAAAATAATGCAGAAATTTTCTGCATAACACGAAATTGCGAAGGTCACGGAGCCATCGATATGGAAATCACAGGATAAAAAATATAAAAAATTTCGGTGAACAAGACTGAATGTAAGAAAAATGATTGAAAATTAGATAAAAAGGAATGAAATATGGATCGATTTTTAAAAATTATCAAGTCAAAGTCGGAAATTAAAATTTTATATATTTCATATTAGATGGTGATTTGCTCTATCAGATTCCTCGAAACGTTCCTGTCAAAAAAATCTCCGGAAAAAAATTTTCTTGAAAAATTCATAGTTTTTCTTGAATGTTCAACAATTCAGCATTCAGCAATGATCGTTCTGAAGCTTTTACTTTTTCATCCCCGCAATATAATGTCTACCTGTGGAATTTGCACGCGATGGAAAGAAAAACAGTTCCGTTGCGTGCAATTAACACTCATTATTGATTACAAACCATACGCCATTTGATCCAAACGGTTCCGGTAACAAAATTAACTTTTAAAAAAATGCGAATATGGAACGAGAAAAAAACTGATGATTCTAACTTAAAACGGTGTATCTGATACGGATGTATCTTTGATTGGATGAGCACGACGTCTATTCCGGCCAAATCAAGGCACTCGATTTTTTTGCCAAACTGTTTATGGCGCGGATCAATTTTTGGTTGAAAAAAATCATTTGTTTTGAAAATGACATAATTTTTATGAAGGTAGGAGCAAGGTTTTTTTTTTTGCATAAACGAGCATTATTTTATAGAAATTGAAATTGAAACGAAGCGTCATGGTAATTTTTTAAAACATGTTTTCAGAGGGAACCCGAATGAAAACCAGCAGTTTATTCAAAGAATAAGGATCTCAAAGCAGTAGCCAAAGTGGTGTTCGTTCGGAAACTCAAGAACACAATGATTATCGTAGATGACGAGTGGATGGGTTCGATTGTGGCTGAAGATTTTTATGCCATTCGTTTTCGTCGGCCGGTGTTAGGTTTCAAAGTTATACGGCTTTTTGGACGCCGTGTTTCCGAATTATATTTAAGAATCCATGATGGTTCTTCTTCTCTTCGCAAAAATTGGTTTCTTCATGCCAACGAATACTGTCACCAGACACTGAATATTTTGCACACGTTCGGAGACCATACAAACATATTTGGCGCAGTGAAACATGCGATTTTTGACCAACAATTCAATTCAATGATACATGCTTTTCTTTCAAGCGTCTGAAGAAATTGACAGTGAAATGCAGTTATTTCCAACTGGAGATGTGGATAGATTTTATTCTGGCACACCCAACAATAGAAGAACTTGATATTTGCTTAATGGATGGCTCATTGCCCTTTCATTTGAAACTCTATAAACGAATACGCAAAAAATTAAATAAAGTACGTCAAAACACAAAATTTATTTTAATACGCAAATACCCCGATACTTTCGAAGATTCATATATTAAAGAACTACCGGCATTTTAGATTTGCAACGAACAAAATTATCTAGAGGACACATTGAAGAATAAAAATGCCTTTTAAAGCAATGTGATCCGATGTACGATTTACGTTAAACAGGCGTTCAAATGTTGCCCGCCTAAAGGCGGTTGTATGCACTAGAGGGTTATTGAAAATAAACTGGACGAGAATTTTAAAAAAACTGCATTCGGATTCGTATGAACATGAACAATCATTATATCTGCGATCAGATATAACATGGTATTTATTTTAGCTTCACCAAATGAAATGTGTCCTTGAAATTACGATGCTCTTTTTTCGATCACAAATTTCTTAGTATTCATTTTTTTCATTTCAAGAAAATGGTGCAAAATTTCCACTTCAAACCAGGCCTAGAGTAATTATTCATTTAAATCGAATATTATTTATAAACTGCATTAGAACTTGTTCACCACCAATAAAACCGTTGAAAAAAAGTCCATAGTTTGGTTTCGTTCAGAATAAAATTTGGTCTATATTTTCTTAATGATTTGAGAATCTGGTAGTACAATGTTGTAAGGTTTTCATCATAATTATGTGGTTGTTTTTCGATCTTAAATAATAAATGCATCTAAGCGCTACAATTGAATTGAATTTAAGTGGTTGTTCTTGTTTAAAAGACGGAGATTTTAGGAAAAAGAGAGAGAAATGTACTCATCAAGGAGTATGTGTTAGATATAATGCTAAATGCTAATATATGTCTAAAATTGGATTGGATCAAGCACACTAAAAACACTTGCCACCACTAAAGTGTTTGTTCTGATTGGCGCCGGCTCCCCGTTCCTCATCGACACGCGCGCGCTCCTCTATATCAAGTGAATGCGATACATTGCACATTTAGTTGTCTGTCGATGAAACAAGTGGTGGAGCCATACCAAAATGATAATAGCCAACTTCGAACATACACGCAGAAAATAAAACAAAATTGGAACCTAATGGAAAATGTGCTAATGTCATAAAATGCACTAATGGTAAGCGATTTTTTGTTTGTTTAAATGTTATTGCTGAGATGCGTGCGTTGGCACACCTGCCAAACGCAACGCAATATTAAATGCTTCATTTCTTTGATTTCTCTGTCTCTCTCTCCCTCTCTCTCTGTCTCTTTCTCTCTACACACAAATTGAAAACATAAATTACACTTTTTTGTTTAAAAATGAAAACGTACAACTAATTTACAAAGTACAGTATTCGGTGAGGATTGGAATTGTTTTCAGCAATTCATCAATGTTGTGTTGATTGAGGTGTTCGATAAGTGTATCGGATGAGCGTAACAGTGTCATTAGAGTTTGTACATTTTCAACAATTTCTTTAGTCATTGTGTCAGCGTTGCGCTGAATAAAATCGGCCAATTTGCCGCCTAAATCACAATCAATTAAAATTCTGGCTAAATTAACATCGGCTGCATCGTTGTCTGTGTACGGTATAAATAATGAAGACATAATACATAAGGCAATTAACGCTTCATTCTGCATAACCATATGCTGTGACGACAACATTGTCACCATACTCTGCACCGAGCCCACATTTTTAATAAACGCTTTCAGACTAGAACGATTCGACGATGATGCCACTGTCGACGCCACTTTCGATGTGCCACTACCAATATTGCTTGCCGTATCTTTGTAGGCATGCTTTATCAGCCAGGCCATCAACCGAAACGATTCACCCGTTACGCTTGAACATTCCGACGATTGACACCATTCGATTAGCTGTTGTATTAATGTGACATTTTCAAGTAGTCGATGCGCCAATTCCGGCTGACCATCGATTAGCATACGCAATGTGCCAAGCAATTTGTACACCACCGGCGCCTGATGGATTTTCAACATTGGCAATATCGTTTCCACTAAGCCCGCCTTTATGATCACCGACTTATTCTCCTTTGGTATCACCAAATTTCGAAGCGCACTCAACAACGCATGCTGCAACTTCATCTCATCGTCGATCCCATTATTTTTTGAAAGGATTGCTGCAATGGGAAAAACAAACGATTTTTTCAATTGGAATTTTGGTTTGGTTTTTCTTTTGTCTTTTTTTCAGATTTTTTAAAAGAAAATTTCGTGGATCCTCCTTTTTTAATCCTCCCATTCGAAGATAATTTTTGGTCCATATTTTGATCCGTCTTGAATTTTTTTTTACATTTCAAGATTATTTCTAGTCTTTTTTCAGATTTTCATTACATTTTTTATCCTTTTCAAAGAAAAAAAAATGAAGACACACTCACCAAGTAATTTGTTGGTAATATTTCGCTCGACCATTGCAATGCAATGGCTATCAGTGCGGGCAAAATTACCCAATGCCAGTACACCAGTTGTTAATAAATCAATGTCATAAGAATCCAACCAGTCTTCCATGTATTTCAGCAAAGATGTGTTGTAGAGGTAGTGCATTGATTCATCTGTTCAACGAAATGAAATCGAACGTTCAGTCGAAAGCAGAAAAAAAACATTACTCAAAGAATTTACCTCCAGTAAGGATTAAAACGATTAAGTCACATGCAAGTTTCATAAGAGCTCTCGCTTCATTGGTATTTGCTAATGTTTTGTAAGTTTCCAGCAGACGATAAATCGTTTCACACACACCATCCATGGCCAGTTGCAGTTTCACATCATCTAAGATTAAGAGGAACAAAAATGAGTACAATCAAAACTAAAATAAAATCGAAAATTGTTGGAATTGGAACTCATTACTGAATTATTAATTCAATTTGGGATTGAGGTCGAAGGTGGAAATTTTTCATTACATAATAGAAATGTCAATTGAAATGGAAAAAGCCCAAATAACTTTTTGATTTCTATCAAATACTGGGTTGGTAAATTTTCGTATTTCGAGCGACGTGTAAGTAATTTACGTAAGAAACATGTATCTTACGTTTATTACGTAAGAAACCTCAACGCATGTAATAAACTCCAAAACGCTCCAAAAAGTGCAGGGTTATAGAAAAAAACCGACTATTCTCGTTTGTTTTAAGCATTCAAAGTATACAGAGTACATACATACTCGTTCCACAGCGTTAGCCTTTTAAATAATTAATAAATATATTATTCATGGAAAAGTTTGAAACCACCAGGTTTTTTTTCATAAAGAATGTGTTTTTTCGCAGTGATACTTGATAACAGTGTGTAGCCAAATGAATTTTGCATGCTTTTATATTTGATTTAAATAATGTTATAATAAATGTTTAATAAAATGTTTCAACTATTTTTGGAAATATATTTATATGGAAATGCAGAATTACCGAATCACTATGCAAATATTTCCATAAATAGTTGATAGAAGACGATTGAAAACGTTGATTACATAATGAAATAATTACATGAAGAATATTTAATTCACTTTTTGTTCATCATCAGAATTAATTTTTTACATAACGAAAGAACAAAATTAAAATAGAATACAAATTTTCTTCATTTCCAATTGAAAATCTTTTGTTTTTTGCATGCATTCTTTATGAAAAAATCATTCTTCAGAGTTTCTTACAGGTTTCTTACAAATTCATGTAATTTACATGATTTTTCATAGGTAAATTACATGATGTAATATACGTAACTTTGATGTAATTTACATGGTCGAGTTTCTTACGTACCAACCCAGATCAAATAGATTCAATTTGTTTGAGATTCATATTAAAAATTAAATCTTTAATAAAATAACTTGATGATTCTATCACAATGACAATTTTTCCGCCCTTTACTCGCTTCATTTGGCAAATACAACGATCAAAAATGTAGAAATCCTAAGAAAAAACCATTCCAAAAATGGAAATGTCTATTCCGAACAAGCACCAAAAATGAAAAAAAAAAAACAAAAAGTCCATCTTTACCATTTTCCGCTTGATAGTTGAGCATTTCAAGGCAAATTTCGGCCACGTCCGGATCCTTCGAGATGGTTAAAATTTTGGCCAGTTGCCCGTTGAGTTTGGCGGAAAAGTTTAAATCGGCCACATTTTCGGTGAGTAAACTAAGCGGTTGCAGTGTGTTCAATAGAATCTCTTCACCCTGATCAGTTTCACCACGTGCTATGCAATCGTCCAGAATCCGTTCAATTTTCTGCAAAATGCCTAGTTCCATGGCATTCTTGGCCAAATGTTCGCCGCCCAGCAAATAATTTGATATCAAACCGCCGCGAAATTTGGCAAATGTCACCTCCAATTCATTGCTGGCATCCAGCTTGAGATCGAGCAAATTGATGATTGTAGCATCGCCCTTCAGCTTCAGAATGATATTGCGTGCATCTTCATTGTTATAGCAAATATTGCCCAATGCTCGACAACACTGAATTGCCGTCATCAATTGCGTATCACTAAGTGGCTGCTGCGGCTGGGTTCGATCACATGTTTGCTGTGTTTCGCCGGCCAATCGTTTCAGTAAATTCTCCAAAATGGCATTGATTGTGAAACGCTTCCGTTGGCCATCAATTTTGGTGACTTCGGCAATGGTACGATCGATTTGCTCCCGGACATCGGCATCCAAATCGGTTCTGGTCATAAGTTTGAAGAAATTATCGGTTAAATTGATCGTTTCATATGATGCGGCATTGGATTCCGATGTGGAGGCAATCTTCTTCAGCACTTCGATCAATTCATTACGATTCGTGCTTTGTACTGATATGGTTTTGAATGATTCCACCAAATCGTCCACTTCGCCTGTACGCAAAAGAGAGCAAAATCAAAGGAAGAGAATAAATTCATTAAACATTCATAGTACGCTTTGCATGAGATAGAAATGATAACAAAAAATGAAATCGAGATTGAAATGATAAGTAGGCTTCAACGCAATGGAAAAACATGCCGTTCAAGTGGATTGAAGGAAGGAAACCAGAAATTAAGGAAGAAACCATTTTTTCTCTCCTCTCATTCGTTTCTGCATTTAACATCCGTTTGTAAACTAGGTTATCGATTTTTCCGCTTTCGAATATCGAAAGAGATTGGCCCGAAGCCACAACACACTTCTAAACGCACCCTGCTGCTACTGCTACTGCTACTGCTACTGCTGTTGCTGGATGCACTAAGCAAATAAACAAAAACACACACTCAACACAATCCACTTGCATTCTCTCATACACTCAGTCTCATTCTCTCAAGTGCGCTTTGCTTTGCTACCTGAAAACTATCATCAGTTCCGAGTTTTGCATTCATTAATTCTTTTTCTCTCTTGCATATATTTGTCTGAGATGTGTAATTGGTTTTCCTCTCTACAACAAATGACGAATCTGAAATTGATGCACACACGACTCTCTCTCTCTCTCTGGTTTGCCAAATGTCACAATGACACCCGATAAACAAACCAATATCCACGAAATCGAAACAAATTAATTGCTAAACACTCACAACAAAATTTAAAATGGACTTATTTATATACCTTCAGCCATCGCTCGATTGCACACAATCAATGTTTACACCGTGCTGGGTTTTGTTTTTTTTTCTTCTTTCGATTATTTTATTTTCCACACCAAACCACACGAACGAAAACAGTTCGGTTGTTTCAAGTGATTTTCGATTTGTTGTTGTTACCACGCCAAACCACCGTTCTCGTCGTTTGCACACGTTTTAAATGTAATTTTACACACAAACAACAAAAATAAATAACAACAACGACGACGAAGAAGAAGAAGAAGAAGAAGAAGTGCCGAGTACGAAAAAAATAACACACAAAATCCTTAGTGATGATGTATTGCGAGCATATTATCTGCATGCATTTAAACCAAAAATCCCTTTCAATATGCGTGTTGTTCTGTGTGTGACTCGTTCTCTCTGTCTCTGTCTCTGTCTCTCTCTGGTTGCTGCTTCTGTTGCTCACCGTGTGTACATTAAAAATCTATCCCAATGAACGGCACGTAGCTTCGACAACGACGACAGTAGTCAATCAAAGCAATAAAAAAAAATTTGGGCGTATAAACATGGGATGGATGACAATTTGTATGGTGACCAATATAGAACAACACTTTTTTTTTGCTAACATTGAAAAGGATCGAAAGACTACTACACTGAGCAAAAATCCACCACTGGCGACATCTTACGCAATTCAAACGCATTTAAATTTGTGAAAATCACAGTCTCATCGAAATAAATTGGTTGACATCCTTCCAGATAATTTTTTCCATTCAAATTGATTGGATTTCATTAAAAAAATCACGTTGAAGAAAATATTTAAGAACCGAATTGATTGAAAACAATAAAATTAATTTTTCATGTGTTTCGTCTCGTTCATACAAAACAACGCGATCCCATCGCTATGATACATGCATAGCAAATGATACGATTGAATCGGTAGAGCTGTCGTTGATTTCGTCGCTAGATGTCGTGATTCGTCTACATTCCACGTATATCATGTAGCTCAATGTAGGCCAGTTTACGTGTTCTGTCTAAAAGATAATTGTCGTCAAAACGATTTTGAAGGCAAAATAGGTACCCACAATATATATCACAGAAAGGCCCACTAGAGAAGAAAAGAAAAATCAACATATTCTCCGAATCGTCGTCGTTTCCAATCGAAAAAGGTGACAATTTTTTTGTAACTGAAAAGTAATTGGGATTTTTTTATTGTGATTTTCTCGTTTAAAACGTCAATAGAAAGAACGAAATTCGTTGTTGCGGTTGTTTCATTTTTTTTGTGTGTGTGTATGCGTGTTTTTTTTTAAGTTTCGTCAATCAAAAAGAAATAAGAAGGATAAAAAAATTGTAGTGATTTTGTTATTAATTTGGCGACCACGACAAAAAGGAAAAACGCCAGAAATTCAATTATCCCGTCAATAATTTAATATCTTTTTCTTGCGGCCATCCCCGCAAATGCAAATGGCAAATTCGGTGACAATGTTGGTTGAGTGGAATTAGTGACCGAAAATAAAAAACGACAACGGATTAACACAAATCAAAAGCCGTTTGCGAAATAAAGCAAATTGTGAGAAGAAGATTAAGAGAGAAGGAGAGAAGGAGCAACGTTTTCTTTTTTTTCAATTAAGGAGACAGATTGAATTGTGCAAACAAAAGCCGAGCAACAAAAATACACAACATTAGCCGAATTATCAAAGAAATACCTAGTGATTAAATGTAAGTGTTTCGGTAGTTTTTTTTTTCCTTCTCATTGCACCAAAACAGTTCATGAGCCAGAGTGAAGAAAAAGCCAGAGAGAGAAAAAAGAAGAAGAAAAAAACGTAGGCATTAACAAAAAAAGACACAAGCTGATTCCAAACAACGCAATTCTGTTAAGTACTTGTCGCGTGCGTCTTGTTCACATTGAATTTCATGTGGCTGTCGTTATATTCGTCGACGGCGGCGGCGGCGATGGTGGTGAAACTGGTGGTGTTACTGCACATTTTATCGAGCGCATATTTAACTTCCGCACTTCACAAGATAAGCCGTATCAATAGCCTAATATCATTTGCCTATTGTTTCGAACGCGTTCCGTGTGTTTTCGATCCAGAACGTCACACACGATTCGCTTTTATCCCTCGTGTCAAACGAAGGAAAATGAAAAAAAGAAAACGTCAAACAACGAAATCAATGGAAATATGAGGGAGAGAGCCAAATTTGTAGGCAAGAATGAAATCACTCGAGTTGAGTTTGAAATAATTTTTGATTTTGTGTGTGCTGTGATTTAATTCGTACACACAAGTACCGAATGCCCAATGAAATTTGTGTAAAACAAGTTTACAGGAATTATAATTAAATCGATCGCAAGACAAAAGAATGTTGATTCAACATTGTTGACGAAAACAGCATAGAGAAAAATCATATTTCTTTTTCGGTGTGTATTTGTTACATTTTTCGTGACAGAGAGATAGAGAGAGAGAGAGCGAGAGAAAGAAAGAAAAGTGGGTCAATGGCAATGGGCTAAGGTTAGACGCGTACACACCAAAACGTCATAAAACCAAACACACACACACGCCACTCGCTCCGTCCGCGCACCAACCGTACGTGTTTTTCGGCTTATATTCGGCGGCTTCGCATTTAATATTTTGTTCAACATTCACAACGAATTTATTCGTGTTGATTTATTGAAAATGTGAATTCTGCTAACATTTCCATGTCATGTGTGTCGATGAATGGAATCCGGCACGGGCTCGCACACTCTCACGCCACTGAAATTATGAAATTGATAATTTGTATTTCGTTTGTTTCATTTCACATCGCTGGTTGTTTTTTATTATTATTCACAAACCTGACCATCTTCAATCGGTTTTTCTTCGATTTCGGAAATAGCACGAAACGAAGCGGTTCTCGAATTGAAATAGGCAATTGAGAAAGTTCTTTGACAGTCTCTTTCGAATTTTTCCCGTTCATATTTTCTGCGCGCCTCGTCACATACATTTACCACGGAATGTGTGTGAGCTTGTGTGTGTGTTCACATAAAAATCGAATTTTGCCCAGTTATTCTTTTTTTTTTATCAATTAGCTAACACTTAGCTAATGTATTTCAATGTATTTGCTCCACCATCAAATTCATTCTTCAAGCCAATCGTCGGTATGTGCCTCGATAATTTTTTTTTTTTTGAAGACACTCTTATTAACGGATTGCCACACACACACAACCGCTATCTCTCGCTAGTCTATAACGAAACACTTTAATACGTTCGGCCATTGTGTGTTATGTATGTTAGATTCTGAATCATATTTAATTTTTCTTCGTTCATATTTTTTTTTCGCTTCTACTACTGTTGTCGTTGCTGCTTTGTCGACAATATTTGACACGTTGTACGTTAATTGACATACTACGGCAATTTTTTTTCTTCTATCAACCATTCACGATTCAAACAACACATTTTTCGGGGAATTTACAATTGTCAAACTTTCACAGCAGCAACATAGTCGCCGTTGTCGACATATCGTTGGTCTGATCAACGATCAACACTCACTTTTCCCGATCGATTTCTATTACCCAATTAATGGACTGACCGTGCTATTTCTGTCTCTCTCTCTCTTTCTCGGTGAGATGTGTGAATGATATGGGTTTCAATTAAACCAATTTTTTTCACTGTACTGCGTTGCAGCAAAGCCGCTTTACGCCGTAAATTTTTTAGGGTGTGATTCAATTAATCCGACCCTTTTCTTTCTGTGCAAGTGTCAATAGTTCAACAGATCTTGTTCTTTGGAATTTTTCCACTTTATGAACGAAAACAAATGACGAATTTCGAAAGAAAAACGAATTTTTGAACGAAAGAGCATTTTGAGGGGAAAATAGTAAGGGAAAGCTAGAGGAAGATAAATGAGGAAGCACTTTCGAAGGAAATTGAAAATTGAAGGTTGAGAATTGAAGGCCTGAATGAAAGAAGTCTTTATTCGAGGGAGAAATATAGACGAAGTGAAATATAGACGAAATGGCCAATTTTATCGATGGAAAATTTCCAATTCTTTGTCAATTAACAATTAATTGTGCGAAAAAAATTCGATTCTATCAAAATTATTTATGAGAACCGTTATAACATAGCTGATTGATTGAACCGCTAGGAACGCCATTGCGTTGATAATTATTCTACGTTGAAATTTCTCATACAGTCGACATGTTTATTCCATTGCTGTTTGTAATTCAATTCCGAACGTATGCGGAAATCAGAAAATAGTGTGCTGATTTGAAATACATGATTTTCTCAATGAAACTATGAATTCGAGAGAAAAAAACAACAACAATCGACTCGGCCCACGAATCACCCAGTCAAGTTGTGATCAACACACAAGCGCACAGTGCATACACACAGAGACGCGCGGCGCGCATAACACGAACACAAGCCTACAATTTATCGGTATTAATGATGATATGCAATTTAAACAAGGCATTTAATTTATGTATTTTCATGGTTGATGCGGCTCAGCGATTCGCCTCTTTTTTTTCATTTGCTTCTTATTCACATTTAATTTTTGGTTTTTGTATCGTCGTTGAAAAATTGCGGTGATTGTGTGTTTACCGTGTGATTGGCATGATATTATGGCAAGTCATATCGTATACCTAGAACCATTTACAAATACGGGCATTCCTGCCACAGATAAAGTGTGTCGTTGTCAGTTTTTGCTCCATGTATTAAAAGAAAATTTCATAAAAATCGAGTTACTTTGTTCCTTGTTTCAAAGTCGAACAGGCTCAAAGGTGAGAATATGTGCGAGTTTCAACATACGTATGTGATTCGTAATTTCACCTTTGATTTTACGACGTGCGCTACTGAACTACAACATATTTTTTATTGCATTGAAGAGATTAAAAAAAAAGAATGTGTACACAAAACGATTGGACATTTTCACATTTGCCAAAGCACTGAACCTTTTTACCTATTTGCTTTTATTTGCACGGCCCACGGTGTGTTTTTGAAGCAATGCAAGAGCAAAGAATTCATTAGTGTATAACCGATCTGGGTTGATGTGTGTTTTCATTTTTTTTTTTTTTGTAAAAAATTCCTTCAGTCCATCTTCGATCGTCATTAGCAAGCAAGATCATCGAAGGGAAAGATTTATTAGGCGAAGAATTTGTGGCAGTGAAAAATTAGCGGTAAAAATAAATTGAGAGAGGGGAAAAAATATATGAAAAAGAAAAGAGACCGTGTTATTTGGTATCAAACAATTGAAATTGTTCCAAACGAATCGATTTCTCCATTCCCATTCACCAAAAACTAACCCGTACATTCTCTTCCAATCCCATATAGATGTCGTATCAAAATCAACAAATGCCAAGTCAACATACGCCATCGTCCGTGCCCGTGCAGCAACCGCAAGGTCCGCCAGTGATGAATAGTGTGAATAGTTTTCCGAATGGTCCAATGTATCCAGCTGGTTTGAAGCAACAATACCTACCACCGCAAATACACACAAACGGTTTGGATAATTCACGAAATGTGTCGCCAGCACTGAGTCAGCCATTAAATGCAGCCCATTTACCTCCAGCCACATCAAATCAACAACGGCCAAATTTGTATGGGTCCACAACGGTGCCGTCGGGTGGTTTGAATGCAAAACCACCATCATTAGCACCAGCGTCAATAGCAAACGTATCGGCACCGCCTCAAATTCAACCAGCAGCAACACAGTCGAGGCCAGCCTTTGTGCCACCACCCACATCAATATCTAGTCAGAATTACTATCAAAATCCGTCAGCTGCCAAATTGTCGCCATCGGTCGGCGCACCCATTGTTTCGGCACCCGGTCCTCAACCAAATACATTGACGCCCGCGGATAAAGTGGCCACAAATCTACAGAATTTACACTTGAATAATGGCAACGGCATACAGAGTACCACACAATCCAATCCGTACAATCAACTATTGATTGGTAGTTCGCCACAAATTAACACGGCCAATCGACTAACCAACGGCAATATAACAACACAACCACAATTGTCACCGATACCGGGCGCAATAAATGTACCACCACCAAAAATCCAAACACCCAATGTAGCACCACCACCATTGACAAACTCATTTGCTGGCCAACCAAATCAAATTCCATTGCTTCAACAACAGAAACAACCACCACAACAACAGCCACCACTGAACCATCAACAGCAGCAGCCGCAACAACAGTATCAGCCTCAATTCAATGGCCTACCCGGAACCGGTCCAATGCCTAATAAATTTCCATCAACTCAACAACCGATTGTGCCACCACAGCCACAACCCCAAACACAGTTCAAGAGTGCAGCCGTTCCGAATTTAGTATCAAACTCAACCATTGGAAAACGACCCCTCTATCCAGCCACACAGCAACCACAGCAACAGCAGCAATCACCACTACTCATGAATAATGTCACCAATTCCGCATACAATCAATATCAACAGCCTCCAATGCCACAGAACTATCCACAATCAATGCCTCCGACACCACTCAACAATCAGGCGTATGCACAGCAACAGCAACAGCAACAGCAACACCAACCACAACCGTATGGAAATAATGTCGTACAACGCGGATTCGATAGCATGTGGGGCCATAACACCCTTGACCTAATGCAACATCGACACATTCTACCAACAATACCAGTCGAACCGCCAAAAATTACACTCGAACACCAATTCTATGAATCAGTCAATTGTAGCCCAGAGTAAGTGACTCCAAGTTTTAACACATGCAATAAGCAGTTCTGAAGTAACAATGAGTTTTCGATAAAAATGAGTCAATCACTTCTTTGGCAATATCTTATTCACTTACAATCAGAAGGAACCGTTCCCTTCTATTTGTGCATCATTTTACCAATGAAAAGTGCAAGAGTGTCAACTCACAGCACATGATTTACTCATTTTATGCGAATTCTCTAAAAAGAAAGGAAGTTTCTTTCTTCATTTTGGTTTTTTATATCAAATTCATCGGCTGACGATTGTTCAGAAGTTCAAAACTGGAACTAACCTCTTTCTTCTTTTTTTTTTTTCATTCAACAGCATTTTCCGATGTACGCTCACCAAAATTCCCGAAAGCAATGCTCTGTTGCAAAAATCAAGGCTTCCATTGGGCATTTTGATACATCCATTCAGGGATCTAAACGTAAGTTCATGGCGAATTTCTATGATAGAACGTAAAAATTGTAACAGATAATTATATTTAATTTATGAGGTGAAAAGTAAAGGAATATACGAAAAAAAAATCCATTTTATTTCTTCACTTATGAAAAAAATACAATTTCAGCTGCAGGAAAAAAACATTTTTCAGCTGAACAAACTATTTTCCATCCATACGATGAAAATACACAACTTGAACCTCATTCAAATGAAAACAGTAAACATTATTCATCTCAACAAAATGAAATCTATAAAAATGACAATATTTTTGTGGATGATGTCAGCAAAAATGAAAACCAACACAACACAACACAACTGACGCGATGCGCCGACTCATTATATTCATCGCATTTAAAACCAGATTTCTTTATTTTGTTAGTGAATCGCAATTGCGATAGCGTTCACTAGATTCTTGTTTACATTTCATTACAGTTGAATCGATTGATTTTGGAATAAATGTTTAGTTTATTTGTTTTTCATAACGTTTCAACGACATTAATTTAAGAAGATGAATAAGAATTTAAAAAAAGGTCGTAAAAAGTTATAAAAATGCACGTTGCATCAGCAAAAGGTTAATTCGGTTTAAATTGATTGAAATATTGCAATGCGATTAGTCAGTTGTTGATTCGGGCATTGCAAAAGCAAGAGAACATTCCTTTCGTTGGTTTTATTTTCTTTTTATAACATTCATTCAGTCGCCATTTTCTGTTCAATTCTGAGTCATAAATGCACCGTCAGATTTTTTTCGCATTTATTCAAAGTACTAAAGAAACCGCCTGTTATTGATTTGCAGGAATTAATTGAAATGTGGCTGTTGTTCTTTTTCTAATTTTTTTTTTCGTTTTTATACGAAGAGTGCCATTTTTTTAATTTCGACGCATTTTCCCCATTGCAATAATTCTCCTCTCTCTCCTCAAAAGAGAAAATCCTCTTATTTTAAATCAAAAAAATTCCATTTTTATCGGAAAATGTTACAATTTTTACATGTTTTTTATTTATTCAGAGAGTTGTTTTTCCTAAAAATAATTATTTTTAAAAATATTAAAAATTTTAATTAATGTCTCAACAATTTACTATTTTAATTTTTATCTCATATATCTCAAATTTGAAATGGAATTATTTCTTTTGTGCAGAATTTGCCGGTAATTCAATGTTCAACAATTGTGCGGTGTCGTTCATGCCGAACGTACATCAATCCATTCGTCTACTTTGTCGACAGCAAGAAATGGAAATGCAACCTTTGTTTCCGAATCAATGAACGTAAGTGAAAAATTTGCCAAAAATTGAATGTAATATTAACTTCAACCGACTTTTTCCAAAATGTTGGAAAAATTGCACATTTTGTATGGGAAATCAAATGCTCGGTAAAAATTTACTACTAGAACTTTAAATTAGCCTAATTCGAATTTTTGCCAAAAATTGAATGTTTCAAATGAAAACCAAATTTGACAACAGATTTTTTAAAAATAATTCATGTCTTTTCGTCGGTATCAATTTTCAATCAAACAGCGCCGTACCGTCCATACAAGTGTTTGGGGCTGAGCTCCATTTGAAATTTTCTGAATTTCACGCATTCATCATTTTTGGAAGGAAAATCGTCGGGGCTGTGCCCCATTTGAATATATTTTCACGGTGCGGCGATAATCAAACAAATGAAGAAAAAAAATTCAATCGATATCATTGAATTAATTTATTCATAGAGAAAAATATTTTGATATTTTGAATGAAAGAAAAATTAAATAATAAAATTTCATCAATCAATTCAAGTGGCTCTCCTTCTTATCATTCAAAAAAATTGGCAAAAAAATATTACCTAGCTGTTGATTTTGAATTTTTATTTCGGAATTGCATCAAAAGTACCAATGATCATTAGATCCTAAATCATGATTTAAAACGATGTCTTTTCAAAAATTTAATTAAAAAAGATTTTTCACTGCAATTCACAGTGCCTGAAGAGTTCCAATACGATCCGGTGAGTAAGTCATATGGTGATGTAACGCGACGGCCTGAAGTCAAATCCAGTACCATTGAGTTCATCGCTCCATCGGAATACATGGTAAGTGAATCTACGTTCAAATGAAGAACAAAATTTTATGGAAGATTCATTAATGTTCACCCAATGTCTTCTTTTTTTTACAGTTGCGACCACCGCAGCCGGCAATTTATTTGTTCCTATTGGATGTGTCGTTGATAGCTCAACAATCGGGCTATTTGCGTTGTGTTTGCGAATCGTTGGCCGAACACCTGGACACGATGCCGGGCGATGCTCGAACGCAAGTCGGTTTTGTTGCATACAATAGTGCCGTACATTTCTATAGCCTAGCGGAGGGTTTTACTCAGCCGCATGAAATCACCGTTGTTGATATTGATGATCCATTTATACCGTGTCCCGATAATTTACTCATTAACTTGAACGAATGCAAAGATCTAATCAAAGATTTACTGACAAAATTGCCACAACGTTTTGCCCACACGCACGACAGCAATTCGGCACTGGGCGCAGCACTTCAAGTTGCATACAAATTGATGGTAAGCGTAGGATGAAACTTTTAAAAATTTTGAAATTATTGTAAATACGCACACACTTTGCGATGATTTGCATGGAATAATCGATTGTTTTCGTTTGCAGCAAGCGACTGGCGGTCGTGTGACTGTGTTTCAAACGTGTTTGCCAAATGTTGGACCGGGTGCCCTACAATCACGTGAAAATCCAAACGAACGTTCAGCCAAAGAGATTCAACATCTTGGGCCAGCCACCGATTTTTACAAACGACACGCTCTCGAATGCTCTGGCCAACAAATTGCAGTCGATTTATTCTTGATGAACAGCCAATACAGTGATCTAGCGACGATTTGTGAGTAATTTCCTGACGGTTTTTTCAAGTTTTCTCGAAATTGGAGGGATTTGTTTTGGTTCTCGTTACTTTTCCTTCAAAATTTCAATTGAATTCATGAAAACATTTTAATTTTTTTTTTGCTCTCTTCATTTTCTCACCTCGTTCTTTATCAACCTTGTCAAACCACATCAACTAAATTGCCCAAAAATGTCTGTGCGTCTTTCGTTTCAGCTGGAATAAGTAAATTTAGCGGCGGTTGTATCCACCACTTCCCATTGTTTAATGCGGCCAAGCCGCAGCAAGTGGATGCATTCAAGCGTTGCTTCGAGCGTTATCTAACGCGAAAAATTGGCTTTGAATCGGTGATGCGCATACGATGCACACGAGGCCTCACAATCCATACATTCCACGGCAATTTCTTTGTGAGATCCACCGATTTATTGTCACTTCCAAATGTTAATCCGGATGCTGGCTACGGCATGCAAATTTCATACGAGGAAAATCTGGGCGAAAGTAAAACGGTATGCTTCCAAGCTGCGCTACTGTACACGAGCAGCAAAGGTGAACGACGGATTCGTGTGCACACACTGTGTTTGCCGATCACAAATTGCTTGGCAGATGTCATTTATTCGGCCGATGCACAGGCAATCATTGGTTTGATATCGAAAATGGCTGTTGATCGGTCGCTTCAATCGAGTATCGCTGATGCACGCGATGCCTTTGTCAATGCCAGTTGTGATATTTTCAGTGCATTTCATACAGCCCAAAATATTAAATCGATGAATAGCCAATTGGTTGCACCGACCAATTTAACACTGTTACCCTTGTACATGCTCGCTCTACTCAAGCACACCGCATTTCGTACGGGTACCAGCACACGTCTCGATGATCGCGTCTTTGCCATGTGCGAACTCAAAACATTACCGCTCGATCAACTCATTCGATACATTTACCCCGATTTGTATCACTTGGATTGCCTGTTCAGTGAAAACAACAACGAAACCACGGCAGACGATTCAAATGGCGAACGACCCGATCCACCATTGCTTCAACTATCGGCTGAACAGTAAGTTTTGGGTTTTTTTCTTCTTTCGGTCACATTTCACCATTTTTACTACAACCAAATAAATTAATTGACTTTTTTGCCCACCTTTTCCGTAGTTTGAAGTCACGGTCAATGTTCTTACTTGATTGCGGGACAAACATTTTACTCTTGGTCGGATCTAATGTGCCACCCACAATTCTACAAAACGTTTTCGGTAAAATTGTCACACAATTTGTTTGTTTATGATCACTTGAGATTCTGGCTTGGTTTGGATACACTTTTTTCACAATTTATGACCCAACCATGGCGAATCAAGTGTGAACAAAATGCTTTTTTCCCGTTTTTGATTCGAAATAGAGGAGTTTATTGATTGAAATGGATTTGTTTACAGGCGTTTCATCGGTTAATGAAATCCCAGACTTGTGCTTCGATCTACCAAATACAAGAACCCCCGATTGCGAAAATTTATACTCGTTCCTGGAGGCAATCAACGTGGAAAAACCATACACACCGCCAATTCAAATTATTAGGTACGGTTCGAATGAACGATTCATATTCATTGTTATTTTGTGTCGATTGTTTATAAAAAATCATCTCTTTTGAATTTTTCAAGCAAAATTTAGTTTTTTCTCGATTTTATGGAGAATTTTTTTTAATTTTGATCTTTCATTTTTACTTAAATTTAAATGAAATATTTTGAACAAATTAATTGAAAAAAAATTTCTCGTCTAAAAATTTCGGAAAGATTGAACGAATTTTTGTCATTTTTGTCATTCGAATTTCAATTTTTGTTCAATAAAACATTTTCCAACATCTTGAAGAAAATTACTTTTGCAAGATTTTGCAAGGAAAAATGTAAATGTTCAAACAAATTGTCGACTTGACTTTGTGAAGAAAATCATTTTTCTGAAGAAAAATTTTGATTACGAAATCTCTGAAAGAAAAAATTGAAAATTAAAAAATCAATACGAAAAAGTTTGATTTTTTTTATTTTTCAGCATTTTGAAAATGTTCAAATCAAAACAAAGTGGAAATCAAGCAATTTCTTCAAATTGATTGTTTTCAAATTTCAAGCGTTGCAGAAATCAATTCCAAACAGGGGTCGGGACTTTTTTGGGGAAAAGTTTTTTCTCTTAGAATTTGATAAAACTTTAATCTACATTCGACCAAAAGGAACGAATTTTTTTTCTGGATTCGGGCCCGTCCGGGACTTCGAATTTTTTTTGTTCCTTTTGGTCTGAAACATGTAGATCCATCAAATTCTGAGAGAAATTTTTCTTCCGAAAATGTCTCACTTGCGACCTCTGATTCCATATCGAATTTTCCTGCGTTTTTTTCAAAATTGATTGTTTCAAGTTATTCGATGATTTTAATTTTTTATTTTAATTTTTTTTTCATTTGAATTTTTCCATTAAAAAAAATCCAAATTCTTTGAATTTGAAACATGTTTAAAAAAAACTTCTTCCAAAACTAAAGTAGTTCGATCATTAATCGACGATTTTGGAGTCATTTTTGTGGCATTTAATTTCCGTTGTAGAAGCTTGCTTGTCAAAGTTCAAACATCATTGCAAACATATAAAAGTGGAGGAAATGACGCCAAGCTGCACGAGGTTATTTCCAATAAAAACTCATCAATCTCTTTTTTTTTATTTACAGAGATAATAGTCCGTATCGTAGCATGTTCATCGAGAAATTAGTGGACGATCGAAGCGAAAGTAGTTTATCGTATTATGAATTTTTGCAACACTTACGAACTCAAGTGAAATAAGAAAGGCTAAGCTAATCAAATTGTATGTTATAAAAAAGTAGCAGGAAAAAAACCAAGAACGAAGAAGAAGAAGAAGCAGAAAAAGAATGCTGTTCAACAGTTGATTTTTGTTCATTATTACTATTATAATTATTTGTACGTCGGCGTAGCGGTGATAGCAAAATAGTAGATCCAAAATAATGGAGGCAAAAAAGGAAGAGTGAATTGTTTAAATAAAAAGCGAGAGTTCGAAGACCGTTGAATTATATGTATAAAAATAAAAATGAAAACTTTAAGTATATTTTGTATCTTCTAAAACAAAACAGAAACACAGAAAATTAGCATGAAATTAGTAACGAAGAAGAGGAAAAAAAAAACATTGATCGAAATATATTAAGTAGGAAAAACAAACAAATATGAAACCAATAAAAAAAATTACGATTGAAATGGGAAACCAAGTAGAATAACTGGCGTCGATTATTAGTTGTACGGCAACTTCATAGATTTTAGAACATATGAATTTGGTTGACAACACATGAAATCAAGTAGAGAAACACACACACACACTTCGACTATGTATACACCCTGTGGAAAAAATAATCGATTAAGAAAATAACGCATTTTTTCTTTGGAAAAATAAATGAATAAAGAAGAAAAATAAAAAAACAACTCATCAAAATGTTTTGTGTTAAAAATTAATACGTAGATCGTTGGCATTGTACAATTGCTTCAGTTTATATCCCGTATAGCTTCGTCGCGCGTATGACAAAAATAAATTCTAGAAGAAAAAAAAACAAATAGTTTGAATGGCCTTAATCGATAATGCTGTTTCTTCGGAACAATCATAAACCATTTTGGCTGTAGTTGCCCGGCGATAATGTGTTTTTCGTTCTTTTTTTTTAAGTTATAAACTCTCGTAATACGTTTGTTTTTTTTTGTGCAACTAGAAGCAATACTCCTGACTCGACTGCAACCAAAACCAACCCAATGAATCAAATCCATTTCATTGTCACACATACACACAGGACAATTGACAAATAAAAAACACAAATAACATATGCCTAATGGAAAAAAAAACATTTCGAATCAAATCGAAGTAGAATCGCGAAAATTTGAACAGAAAAGTGGCAAAAATTGCGAGATAAAATATGATAAGATTAGATTAAGGCCACAATACAGACTGGTGATATTGACACATGAAAAATGGTAGCCAGATATAGTTGGTAGTCTTCATAAACTACAGTACGTACAGTAATTGAATGTGAAAGCGGTACGTTAGCATTATCGACGACGATTAGATAGACAAAAACATACACAGATAGACGATTGAATCGGTCATGCATGGTGCATAACTGTGAACCATTGTACATGAACTAAACGGGTTGAATAAAATGAAGCAATTTTGTTTCAAAGAATTAGACGAGAATAACCAATAAATTCTTATGCACAGAAACAGTGACAAACAAAAAGAACATTTGAAAAACGAAACAAAAATGATTTTCAACATTGCCTCATTTATAGATATCGTCCATTTCAACAACAACAACAACAACACATAATCTATTCATCTCAAATAATGAAAAAGTCAAATAAAATGAATTAAAACAAATCAATTATGAACGAATGCGTTTTATTTATTGATCATTTTCTTTATACAATAGATTTATTCCTACAAAACAGTTTTGTGTGACGATTCTTTTCGTAAGCAACGCGATTAGCTCATATCAATTTTGATACCATTTTTTTCGATGAAAATTTTCAATTTGGTTTGCTTCGCACATTTTTCGTGTTTAATCCGAATTTTTCCCGTTTGAAAGTTTTGTCGCAAGCAAAAAAATCAACTATTTTGCTAGATCTCAATTTGGAATTCAAACCGCGGAAGAAATTTTACGTTTATTTTCAAATTTGATTGATTAAATTGGATTAATATTTAAAATGGTTTTTTTTTCGTTGCATATCGTTTTCTAATGAGCGGTTCTACTTTTTCTTCAAATATCTACTTTTAACACAAGCTTTGACTTATTTTGGGCGCTTTAGCCATGTGCAGATGTTTTTGATTTGCGCGTAACTGATAAGAAATAAGAGATAACTGTCTTCAGCAATATAGAGGACCTTGAGTACTATAACTTTGTCAAAGAGACCAATTTTTTATCTCTTATCATTTCCGCGAAAACCGTGAAAAATCACAATGACCCGCCAAAAATGAACATACTCATCTTTAACATATATTATTGAAATCAGATAGTGCATATTTGCTGCTGAGCAGGCCGGAGCTGAGCTGAGCTTAGGCACCTGGAGCACTTACGGTGCAAAATTTTCATGGATAGCTGGAAACCACCTCAATATAATTGATAAACACCGTGAATCTCAGCTAGCAACGACATCTCCCCACTGCGGTAAAATACTGATCAGCAAATTCAGCTTAGCTCAGGCCTGCTCAGCGGCAAATATGCACTCTTTGATTGAAATTAAATACAATTCAAACAATTTTCATTCATATTTGTATTAAGCTTTGTTTTCTACCACAGTGTCGTTATTCGATGATTTTTTGAATGAAAAAGACAATTTGATACTATTAGTAGTATCATACTAATATGGGGATTTGCGATAAAGTTGTTAGGACTGACAAATACAATAAATACTATAACATTGCCGAAGAAACATTTTATCGATCTTTTTTCCAGTAAAATATATATAAACCAAAAATCAGGAATACAACAAACGTTGCCATAGATTCGGATGCATCCTGATATGGTTGATCTTGTCCCGTGCTGATATTTTTTGACCGCCAACGTCATTTTGTCAACCCATCAAGAATACCAACAATCCCGATTTTGTTTGACCCATTGGTTTTTCAAACATGAGGACATTTTTTTGATCTTCACTTTTTTTTCCCGAAAACTAGAATTATTTTGACTGATCCCATCATGAATTTTTGGTCTGACCCCATATAATATTTTTGGTGTCAGAATCTATGGACGTTGCATACTCTTCTCTTTAAAAATTTATGTCGAAAAATTTCCGAACTTTCCTACCGATAAATATGCAGTGTTAAAAACAAACATTTTAGATGAAAACTCTGAACAAAGCTGTTGAAATAATTGGACAAAAATGGAGCAAATGTAAATATGTGATTTTACTATGGAATAATTATCCAAATTTTGTTCTGAATACAATCATCAATAATTCAAAAGTCCAAAAGTCAATGATCGCCGATTTGACAGAATTATTATAACATTTTATTAAAAGATTTTCACAATGATTTTTTATTTCCAATGAACTTTTGAAATGGGCAACTCTTTAACATCCAGACGATTGAATTCTGGTGATGTGTCAACCAAGCCGGTTATAGCATAAAGTGCACTTCCGTTGGTGACTTGTGCGACTGGACGTGCTGATATAACGTCAAGAATTGCTGACGTGCTAATAACATATAAAATATTTCGTTGAGGACCGCCAAACGCAACTCCATCGGCTCCTATTACATGCATAATAATGAATAATGGCATTTGCATTAAATGCGTATATTCGTTCAATATTCGTTTTCCAAACTTTTCCTGAATAAACAGCTATATACAAGAATCCAAACGAATCAATAGCCAGTCCAATCCCGAAATATGTATTGATTGGAGTTCCATTTAATGGGAATTTGAATACTACACGGCCATTACAAATATCTCCCGTTTTTGGATCGTAATCATATTCAGTGATAAAAAGCTGGCATGTGTCAAAGTGATAGAGTTTATTTGTATCTTCATTAATAGCAACGCCTGTCGACGATATAACATCACCAAATAGACGAACTACACCTTCGTCTTTCGTGTATCTGTAGAAAGATCGTGATGGAGTTGAGTTACAGAATTTTGGCGATAGAGTTCCACCATAAAAACGTCCCCTACTGTCTACCATTGCCATGTCAAAGTTATTGGATACATCATCAACACTAAAAAGTGGACAAACTACTTTGGCTTTTGTCGATTTTCCATTCCACTTGATCATAATGATACGATTTCCCATGCCAACGGCGAAAAACTGCTGATCACACTTATTGTTGCACTTGTTACATTTTTTATTTGTTGGAATAATGAACGAAGGTGATGTAACACCCTCAATGTATGCTGAATATAAAATACCATCTTCGTAACTATAACGATAAATAGACGATTGCAATCCAGAGGTGGCATAGTTCACAAAATATACACTCTGTGTATCATCGTCCCAGTGAATTGAATGGGTCAGTGGTATATATGGAGTGGTTATCTGTGATACCTCCCAGCAAATCTAAAACACAAAATATCACTCTGGAAATTGATTTTGAAAGTTGAAATTTAATGGTACTTACAACGAAATTACTAAGAAAACACAGTGAAAGTACAATTTTCCACATTTTTCTATCCACCAGACAAGATCACAAAATGAAGAAACACCCAGAATTTCGTGATCTTAAATATTGTTCGATCGTCTCATTTTTCATTCCGTGATTCAAACTGTTCAATTTTATTCTAGATTTTATTTACAAATATTTGATCAGTAAACGAATTAAGTATGCCAAATGATGGTTGCTTCTTTATGTTTTACTTTTTATTTGATTTGTGAAATAACATTTTTATATTAAATGAAATTTTAAAAAAATGTGAGAAACTCGATTTGAAACACAAATAGATACAGTTGATGATATCATAATTAAAACAGATTTTAACTCGGAGATTTGTCCTGAATTTTGATTGGTTTGATCATAATATAGAACCCGAATGTTGTCGTGATTCTCGTAGTTTTTTGCTTGTCGTACGCGTTCAATTCTCATCAATTTTATTCTAAATTTTATACTGTTGCTTTGCAATCAGATTGATCTGTATTGATTTTTATGTCATTATTCATCAGAGATTGTGTGTTTGCTACTGAGCAAGTCTGAGTTGAGCTGAATTTGATGAAGCATTATTTTAACGCATTCGCGGTTTTCATTGCTAGCAGAGGTCTACCTATAGGTATAAGTAAAATTAATGAACAACGTGGACCTTTGCTCAAAGAAGTGAAGCGTAGCGACTATACCTTTGCTGGAAATGAAAAGTGCACTTCAGATTAGTCTAGGAAAATTCCCTAACGTAGAAAGTGGCTCCGAATCATTCTCATAAAGTTAACAAATAGCGATTACACGCGCAAACCTAGTATAGGGAATTTTCTAAACTGCTCTTTGGCACCATTAACCCGTTAGAATAACGCTTCACGCACCTGAGTCAGTAAATTCAGCTCAGCTCCGGCCTGCTCAGCAGTATAAATACACTCTCTGTTATTCAACACTATTATTGTATATACTATTATGAGTAAGTCTTTCAAGAGCTTGGCGTTTGAAGAATTTCTCCAATTGACACTTTTGTGTTATTCATATAATTTGGTTATGTCCCGTTTAGAACCCCATTTTCTTTTGCCAAAATAATTTTTTCGTAAAAAATAAGTAAGAGTGCAAGGATAGTTTGCAGTGATACCAAGCGAATGGAAGTCAAGATGGTGCAGAGAAAAAGTCATCGATTTTTGTGTATGCATTGCCACCAAACCACAACAAATACATTTAAAAAAAAGCTTCTAATTTCAGAGGTGCTAATTCATTGCTCGAGCAACAAACTACTTCTAATTTCAGAGGGTCCACTGTATTTTATTGGCATGAAAATAAATAAACAACAAAAATTATACTGCTTAAATATGTGCAACATTTAACTCAATTATAGAATATTTGTGAATGCGATCAATTGAGATAGAGAGGAAGAAAAATGCACTTTTTTCCGCAATAAAATGTCTTTTGGAATGGAAAGTGTTTATCGGAAACACTTTATTCTTTTCGGAAGAAGAAGAAAAAACTAAAGACAACAAAATCATTTAAAAACAAGACCACAGTGCGTCACTTCGCTCCGCTTTGCGTTCTTGACATTTATTTGTTTTATATATTTGAACTAGTTTGTTGTTCCACAACAAATGCTTTTCCGAGATGGTCTATGCAAACACCGGTTGTAGGAATAAATGGATTAACCGATTGTAGTATATTGGCAATCTTGTCCAAGGATTCCATTTCAGTCAAAATGGTTCTGTGGTCACCTTTCACAGTAACAATATCAATTTTGTTTGTGACAACCTGAAAAGATGTCAAAAATTTTATCAATTATTTTGAACTTAAATACATCTATGCATATTCATCATACGATTATGTTGTGAATAATTATGCTAATCAAAACAAACCAACCCTACCTCTGAGAGACCATAATCAGCGGCCAATTCGACGTTGTTTTTGGTTGGTTTGACCAAAATGACATTGGAGGTGATAAGTTTGCGGTCTGGTCGATAAAAGTGAGATGCTCGGATTTTGTGGTAGTATTTCATAGCGATCATTTCCACCATTTCCGATGGAAGTTTGATAGTTTTGCGAATAAGTTCGGTAAGATGTGCCAATTTCTGATTGAATGAAGTAAAAGCACCCAATTCTTTGATGGTTTGGTTCAAGTGCAAGTTGGTGGTGTAAAATCCCACCAAAGCCAAATAGTTGGTTTCATTTAGTGATTCAGTGACATGTCCGGTGCGTTTTAGATATGTTTCAATGAGAAATTTAGCGTATTCTGGTGCACCATCAAGCATGACCAGTGTGGATGTATCGCCGTCCTTCTCCAACATTGAGACTATTTCAAAGGCTACCGTTGCACCGTACGAATACCCGACGATAACATATGGACCAGTATTTTGAACGGCCTTAATTTTTTTGATGTAGAATGCCGCTAAATCGCTCAATGAAGTCAATGGAGCATCTTTCGTGCATTGCAAACCATAAACTGGAACGTTTAATTTGGCAGCCAATGGTTTCATGTAAGTAACAAAACCTTCGATCGAATGAACAAGGAAATATGGTGAATCTTTGCTGTCGGCCGGTGCTTGTGTTTCAATTTTGACCAAAACTTCCATCGGTATGGGAGCGTAGAATCCCTGAATATATGATTCATTCATCGCATGAGTGAATGTTTGATCAGCAGATTCACCATCTTCAGCAGGTTGTAGAATACTGCTTTTGGTAACTGGTGCAACATCTCTGTCCCCAGATTCTGTTGAATATATTAAAATGGATTAATGAGTAAATCAAGTGTGATTCCAATGTCATCAATCAAACTTACCCAACGCTTTAAGTTTGCCAAATGACAGGTTAAGGATTTCTGATGCGCTCATCACAATATCATAATTCCATTCCAACGTTTGCTTAACTTCAGCGCTCATCAATGAATCCATACCTAATTCAGCCAATGACGTTTGATCGGGTACATTCTTCAAGTCTTTCATTCCCATAATGTTGGCAACACGACTGGCCAATGTGACATCGTCGCTTCTTTCGGCCTTATATTTTTCGGGAATGACCATCGAACCGAGAACTGCGTGTGGTTGTTGCATTAACAGATCCATTGATTCCAAGCATGAAATCATACGTTGTGGCAACGTACCATCAACAATGGTATTGTTGTCACCCAATGATTCAATAACCATACCAGTATCACCGATAGCTCCCCATTGGATGGATGTTCCAGGCAGACCGCATGCTTGACGATTTTCACAGATACGATCCATGGTCGAGTTAGCCAAACCGTAGTTAGTTTGCCCGATGTTACCACGACCGGATGCCACACTCGAAAAGCAAATAAAGTAGTCCAAATCTGGGCAAAGGTCACGTGAAGCGGCATCCAAATACTTGGTTACATCGATTTTTGGTAAGCAAACTGTCTTGAAATCGGCTTCAGTTTGATTCTCCAGCAAATCATCACGCAAAACACCAGCAAGATTGAAAATTCCACCGACTGGCCCTAATTTATTGGCTTCTTTGATCATGTTTGCTGCTCCCTTCAATGTGGTAACGTCATTGTTATCGATAACAACTTGAACGCCACGTTCATTCCAGCGACGAATCATTAATGACTGATAACCAGTCCTAACACCGCTACGTGAGGACAATACCAATTTGGTGGCACCACGTGTTACCATCCAGTTGGCCAATTCTAAACCAAAACCGCCCAAACCACCCACCAAGATGTACGATTTATGGTCATACATGTATGTACGTGAAATGGCCAAGATCGGTTGTGGTGTTGGTTTTAATATCTCTTGTGATTCTTCGTCGCGAATTTTAACAACAACTTTACCGATATGCTTGGCCCTACTCATGAATCGGAATGCATCTTCAATTTGGTTATCGTTGAAAACCGTGGTTGGCAATGGGCGAACAGCTCCGTCCTTGATACCTTCGGCCACCAAACCGACAACAGTTTCGATGGTTTCATCATCACCCTCCAGAATACTGTCCAACAAAATACCGTGAAATGATGTGTTCTTTAAGAACACCGACATTCCCAATGACGAATTGTTATTCAAATCGAATTTCCCGATTTCCAAGAAACGACCGTTAAGACCCAAGCAACGAATTGAAGCTTGAAGTTTTTCTTCAGCAAGCGAATTCAAAACCAAATCAACGCCCTTTCCTTTGGTGGCAAGCATGACAAACTGTTCGAAAGATGTGTCACGCGAGTTGCTAATGTTGGCATCGGTCAATTGTGGGAAGGTCTTCTTCAGAAGTTCACGTTTGCCTTTGCTGCATGTTGTGTAAACGGTCAATCCATGGTGCAAAGCAACACTAATGGCTGCTTGACCAACACCACCGGCACCGGCGTGAATCAAAATCGATTCGCCCGTCTTCATTTTACCACGGACAACCAAAGCATAGTAGACAGTTGAGTAGACAATTGGAACGGTTGACGCTTGTTCCATGGTCCAGTTGTTTGGAATCTCCCAGATCATGTTGCGTTGAGCGACACAAGTTGTGGCAAGCGATTTTGCTTGAACCATAGCCATGATACCTGTAGAAATGGAGATTTTTTTTTTTTAGTTTCATTCTGTCCATTTTAAAACGTTGTCGCAAAAATGAATGTATTTTGAACTAAAACTTACGTTTTCCGCTCGAATCACGTCCCGAAAATTCCAGACCCAAGATACAATCTTGAGTGGCCAAATCTCCTGGCAAAGCGTCAGCTGCCAGTTTTCCAGAGCTCAACATAACGTCACGAAAATTGATTGGTGCATAGTAAACTGAGCACAATTCGACGCGTTTGTCCTTTGGATCTGGCAATTGACGAGTCAATGGGCTCTCAATCCATGACAAACTCGACAAATCACCTTTGTTCAATGCATTCACGTAAGCATGTTCAACTTGCAAATTTGATACTGCACTTTGTACGGCCAATTTCAAATGTCTGAATGTACCCCAACCGCCATTTTTATACACATTGATGATCAAATCCTTGTTCAATTGTTCCAAGTACAATTTGCTTGTGAATGAGAATTTCTCGGCCGTTGCGTCTTGAATGAAAACCAAACGAGCGAACTTGCCTCCGTTTTCGTTCTTGATACAGTTCATAAAACCGACGGCACCCAACAATTCTTCGCCTTGTCCAACAACATAAACGTAAGTGTTATCCTTTTCTGCGTTGGCCAACGCCCATTTCAATTGGTCAACATACGAGTAGTTTTTTTCGGTGATCAAAACAACGGTCTTACTTCTGGTGGTGATGTCGATGACTGGTCGAATCAAAACAAAGTATTTGTTTGCGGCGCATTGAATTGATACTGTGGCCAATTTGAAGTTGGCGAACAATTTGTTAGCGGCCGCTTCGTCATATCCATCGACATTTTCTTCAAGCAAAATGAAACCATCTTCACGGATTGAAGCTTTCAGATTTTCCAAAATAATATTTGCGTTGGCACGTGACACAACATCGTAAGCAACCACCAAGTGTTGGTTTGATTCGACTGAGCCAGTGCTTGGATCTTTGGCAACGACTCGAATACCCGATTCACCGACAGCTTGAACGTATGCTTCCTTTGGTTGATTTGTGACAATGGCTACATCGCTGGCCAGTGTTGGTGCGTTTTCAATCACGAAATGAATCGTTTGAGCGAGTGAACTGTCAACGGGCTTACTTTCAACAACATCAGCTACCCTAATTTTCAATGCACCGCCGCTATTTTCAATGGCTAAATGGGTTGCAACTGAAACGGCATGCAAACGAGCACGTTCTAAGCTCTTTGACAAGTCTTGGTTGGCATTTTTCAACGGAACGTATTGGTAACGTTCCAAATATGGTGGCGATTGAGTGCCTAAACGACGTGGAGCCAATGAAGTTTTCAATCCACGCAATTCAACACCTCCTGATTTGATGACATTGATGTCTTTGTACATGTAAACTGGGACATCCGTTTTGTTTTGTTTCAGATTTTCAACGATTTTAAGGTGTTTTAATGGATTGAAAACGGCACGTTCGATACGGGTTGGCAGGTACAATTTGCGCAAATCTTTGCCCAAAATACTGAACTGCAACATGGTATCGATAAAACTGACCCAGTTGTCTTCCCATTTCAATTTACCGGTGACAGCCTTTGAATCTGATTCGCTAACACCACAGAATTTACCAGCATAATCATAGCCACGGAGACGCAATTCCCTGTACACATCATTAGTCTTCAATGGTAAACCTGATTTGTCTTGTTCCAATGGATCCAATGGTAATTGTTCCAATTCAACGTCTTCTGGAACATAGATTTTACCCGAAACGGTCAATGAACCACCTTCACAGATTTCAAAACGTTCCGTGCCATCGAAGAATCTAATTCTGAATGTTACTGAACCGTCTTTTGACAAAATGGTGGCACGATGGAAAACAACATCTTCCAAAATGACTGATGTCCTTTCGAAGGTGCTGTACTTGGTCTTGGCAAATGCACGCCATGCCAATGTCATGTAACCAGTAGCTGGGAACAAAATACGACCGTCAATTGTGTGACCGGTCAAGTATGCGTCCGCATCTTTAGTGAGATTCACATCGACAACAGTTTCACAAGAGATTGCTGCAAAGGGAGGGAATTAATTTTTAATTTAATTTTGCTCTTCGGAAAGCCGAAATGTTTGTTTATTTAGGTTTTTTCGTATTTTTTTTTTTATTCTGTTTTGAGAAAACTTACAATCCATTCCGTATTTTGGGACCATGAAACGTTGTGAGTGCTCCCAGCCAACTTTCGAATTCAACATAGGTGTTCCACGACCAACTGGATATGAAACTGGTGCGTATAATTTTGAAACTTGTGGTTGCGCACCGGCTGCATACAATCTAAAATGAGAAAATTCGTTGCATTTTCATTTTTTTTCTTCATTTTTTTTCTCGATCAACTCACTTTCCGATGTTTTGCAGGAAAAAAACGAGATTGTTTTCGTGGCCACGTTTCAATAAGCTCAAGTTGACGGCTTCACGGCCCAATGATCTCTTCAAAACGGATTGCATCAGACCAGTTGGTGCGATTTCAATGCAAATAGCGTTCTTAGGAATGTGTTGAACGGCTTCGTGGAAGAGGACTGGTGAAAGCAAATTATTGACATGGTAAGTGGACGAACTCTGTTGAGCGATTGGAGTTGTCCATCCGGATTCTGGGATGCTTGTACTGAGCCAGCGCGATGTACGGTTTTTCGGGTTTGGAATGATTCGTTTCAATGATTTTCCCAAATTTGGTCCAGCATCGGCGATGTATTTGCTGTGGAAGGCATATCCGGACGATTTGACGGTCTTGGCAAAGACTCCTTCTCTCGTCAATTCTTCAACGAATTTGGTAATTGATTTTGGTGGACCAGAAATTGTAACGCTATCAATGTTGTTGTGGCATGCAGCGGTGATATCAGCTGGAACACGAGCCTATTTATTTTTTAAATGGAAATATAACCAAAATGGGTAGTATCATACCGAGAACATGACGTATTTGAAACGTCTAACTCCATCTACGGATTTTTCCAGCAGTTGTGTTCTATTGAGTTGCGGTTTCAACTATTTTTGGGCGAAATTATCTCAAAAGTATGCTAAAATGAGTTATTTGTCATGCGAACGCTCAAACGACTACTGTTAATGTACGCACTGATTCAGTAGACATGCAATGGTTACTAGATGACAAATTTACAATACACTCGAGTGCGTGTATTTGCGCGTACATTTCCGGTAGCCGTTTGAGCGTTCGCATAACAAATAACTCATTTTTTATATTTTCGAGATAATTTCGCCCTACCACTATAAACGTCAGCGATCAACATCAACAGAGACACTATAGCACATAGCATTAAACGCACTATTGCTTCACTCTTTATACACACTTTGACATCACTTATGCTTTGGCGCGCGTCGTACGTTTTTCAAACGTTTATGTTTGATTCAAGTATTTCACCGATTTCACCGAATTTTCTTACTCAATATCAATATATTCATTCTTACTTGGAAGTTTTTTTTTATTGCAATGATGTTTTAAAATATATTTTGTCGAGAAGTTTTTTTTTTCAATTTCCAAAATTAAATGAAATTAAAACACATAGCATGAAACGTATTCATAGTAGAAATGCATATGTATTATTTTGTACTTATTCATTATAATGTATTTATATAGGACGCTAGCGCGGCCTGATTTCGCCCAAAAATAGTTGAAATCGTTATATGTCTACTCGATTCACAACTACTGGAAAAATCCGTAGATGGAGTTAGACGCCCGTACCAAATATAATGTATTGAAACTCCATATACATGCTCGGAGTATGGGTAGTATATTCAATCAAATGATTATTTAAATGGGAGAAACGCTCATTTTTGAATGGTTAAATAGTTTTGTCGTATCGAAATGGGAAAATGATTTACGAAAATCGGAAAATGATTTATCAAAATGGGGAAGGCGATTTATCAAAATGGGGAAATGTTTTACGAAAATCGGAAAATGATTTATCAAAATGGGAAAATGATTCACCAACCAAATTTTAGACTAAAAATAGAATAGAAAGCATTTTATTACGAAATTTTTCAGAAAATCTAAGAAAAATTTGTTGCATTTTAATCAAATTCTTCAATTTCTTCAACTTCCCTAACAATAATTTACGTTAGAGAGGAAAACGAATAGACGAAGTCAAATTAATATACAATGTCGGTTTTCAGTTGAACACTGGCAATTTAATGTATATTCTCGCTATGGAATATACGCATTTGTCAGAAAGAATAAACAAAATTGCACATTCGTACACAAACAGTGTTCTCACTTTCTCTTGTAAATGCCTGAAATATTTCGACTATTGAAAAAGATGAATTTTATGTGATTCGCATAATTATCATTCATGAAGATTAAATGAACAAACGTATACGTGTTTTGTATGGAGATTTTACACTTTAAAATACTGCGAATCCAAGTCTCACTTTTGCTCTCACCCATTCAAATGTATAATTCAAATAAGTCTGATTTTTGATTTCAATCAATATTGTGTCGTTCTGTCATATGTCATAGGTGAGATTGAGAGTAGTGTATGTTTCACTGACTTTGTTATGAAAGAGAAGAGTAAGTTTCTTTCGACTCAAAAATGGTTAAAGGCGAGTATGTTCATTTTTGGCGGGTCGTCACGGTTTTTTGCGGTTTTCGTGGAACTGATAAGAGATAACAACCTAATGTCTTCGGCAAAATTGTAGCACTCGAGGTCTTCTATAACATTGCTGAAGTCAGTTTCCTCTTATCTCTTATCAGTTCCGCGAAAAGCGCGAAAAATGATAAGAAAAAAAAGTTCTGTATAAAATTTGCTTTTTTGTGTGCGCGATTTGCGCGCAACTGATAAGAGATAAGAGATAGATGTCTTCAGCAATGTTATAGAAGACCTCAAGTACTACAACTTTGCCGAAGACACCATGTTGTTATCTCCTATCAGTTGCGCGAAAACCGTGAAGACCGCAGAGGCTAGACGGTACTACAACATACTCTACTTTAACGCCAACAGAATCATCACAAAACATACTCTCCTCTTTCAAAATATATTAGAATTTTTTCACATACTCTCCTCTGCCGAATATTTTTGATTATCTTGTTTCGTCGCTTGTTATCGTCCATTGTAGAAGCTATATATTTCATTATTCAGAAATTAGCGTTAGTCAGTAATTTGTTGTCAATTCGTTCAGCTTAGTTTGTTGACATTTCCTTTTAGTAAATTTACCCAGCCTCTCTGATCATCTATATAAACAGATGGGAAACGTCAAACAAGAAAAATAAAGCGCCACCTGGAGACTGGTTTGAAAAATAGAGAATCATACATCTATTGACTAGATCGAGAGGAGAGTAAGTTCATCTGACTTTGTTATGAAAGAGAAGAGTAAGTTTCTTTCGACTCAAAAATGGTTAAAGGCGAGTATGTTCATTTTTGGCGGGTCTTCGAGGTTTTCCACGGTTTCCGCGGAACTGATAAGAGATAACAACCTAATGTCTTCGGCAAAATTGTAGCACTAGAGGTCTTCCACAACACTGCAGAGGTCAGTTATCTCTTATCTCTTATCAGTTCCGCGAAAAGCGCGAAAAATGATAAGAAAAAAAAGTTCTATATAAAATTTGCTTTTTTATGTGCGCGATTTGCGCGCAACTGATAAGAGATAAGAGATGGATGTCTTCAGCAATGTTATAGAAAACCTCGAATGCTACAACTTTGCCGAAGACACCATGTTGTAATCTCCTATCAGTTGCGCGAAAAGCGTGAAGACCGCAAAGGATAGACGGTACTACGACATACTCTACTTTAACGCCAACAGAATCATCAGAAAACATACTCGCCTTTTCAAAAATATGAATCGAAGAAAAAACATACTCCCCTCTCAATCTCACCCATAGATGTATAGTTTATATGAATTGTACACCCTGAAAAGTTCATTTTTGAATTCAATCATCTTGATTTTTTGCAGCTACTATAAGAAAGAGGAAGATAAGCTCTTTGTGGCGGAAGCTCAGGCATGCCCTTATGTGCCATAAACAGAGTGGTGTAAAAGGAATCGCACCGCGCGCAGGGGAATTCTACTACCACCCATAGAAATTATAAGTTGTAATGGTTTAGCAGAATGGTATAGCATTTGTGAAAGGTTCATTTTTGAATTCAATCGACTTCGTTTTATTCGTTCGCAACTAGATGCTGTTGAGTGTTTATAACAAAACAATACATCAATAACCCTTATTGATTCCGAATAAATAAAAATATTTTTAATTTGGATTATACAATCAAACGTCTGTGAATTCATAATGAAAAAACCAAATGTTCATGTTCACGTTTATTGTGAAAAAATACATCAAAATATAGAACTGATTGATTTAAATGAGTAACTGTCAATTTTTGTTCACCGGGATAAACTTTTTTTTGGAATAAAGACTTAATCATATGCAGTTTGATGGCTTGATCAATCAGAAATGTATGTTCATACAACCTGTCATTTACTACAATCTTTATAAACCATGTTTTCACTCATTTTTGGGACTGAGAGGTAAAATATTCATACCTAGGTATAAATTTTACACCGTGAGAGTAAATTTTTACACCTCAAGGGATAAATATTGCCCCGCGAGGGACAAATCTTAATTTACCCTAAATACAAGTTGAAAAGAACATAATTATGAAATATGTTTCATATAATATGTTATCGAATCTAGTTGGATTTCTTCGTGAATACAAAATGAATGAATCCTTTGCACATGGAAATGTTATTTATCGTTTGACAGTTGATAGCCACTGTTGACAATCAGCGGCTACATTGCATAATATCACACCCGTTATCGAGTACAAAAATAAAGAAAGGAACGAGTAGGATAGTTGTTAGCTTGCCATGACTCCTATATTCGGTCAATAAAAGAAAAACAAAGATTTTATATCTTTATAGGACTAGTAATGTAGTTACATCAGTTATGTTAAGCGTTTGATCGATCATTTCCGTTTTTTTTTTTCATTTTTTCTTGTTGGTAAGTCATTTCCCCATTTTGATAAATCATTTTCCGATTTTCGTAAATCATTTCACCAATTTCGTAAATCATCTTCCCTATTTTGATAAATCATTTCCCCATTTTGATAAATCAATTCCCCATTTTGGTACGACATTTCTACATCAAACTTTTTGAATATGTTAAAAAATCCCATTTACCTTTGCCTCTTCCCATGATAGACCGATAGCAGCCATCATACCCTTTTTCACATTAGTATCCAAGATGCTGCGGCCTCTCCAGTATGCAGTCAAAATGGTTTGTTCTCGTGTAAAGCATCCATCAGCATAGGCACAGCCTAAATATTATAAAATATATTTTATGGCTAAATATATTTTATGGTAAAATATTGGGCCATATTTACCCAATTCACCAGCTGAGTGACCGATGATTCCGTTCGGAAAAATGCCCAAGTGCGTCAAAACATCGGTGAGAGCCACTTGGACGGCGGCAATCGAAACAAATGAATTCAAAATGTTATCGAATGTCGATTCATCACTTTCGGTGAGGATTTTAACCAAATCAACACCTTCTGGGCGCAAAGCATCTGCACAGAGATTGATGCTGTTGCGGAACACTTCTAAGGGCATTAGATCTTTAGCCATGCTAGCCCATTGTGATCCCATACCAGAGTAAATGTACCAAATTGGCCGTTTGTCATCGATCAATTTGTTGACATCGCAAACAGTTTTGATATCACCGACAACGGTATAACCACGTTGATAGTGCAATGGGATGTTCTTTGAATGAATTCCATTTATCAAGCTCAAGAATTCTTCGTCGGTTTTGTTTTTCTCGACTGCTGCAAAAAGTAAATCAACGGCCTCGCTGGTACGACCGGAGAGCACAGCTAAACGTGGAATGGTGTCAGTTGGAGTGGTTGATTTTGGTTTAGGGTTTGATTTCAAGATAACGTGCGCGTTAGCACCGCCGAAGCCGAATGAATTCAAACCAATGATACCGCCGTTCCATGGTGTGTTACGGTCAATAACTTTAACACGACCGTCAACGATACCGTACAATTCTGGATTTGGTGATGTGTAGTGCAAATTTCCTGGAATAACGCCAGCTTCCATAGCCAATAATACTTTGACAATTGAGCAGACACCTGATGTTGGTTCTGCATGCCCCATGTTCGATTTAACTGAACCGATTAACAATGGTGTTTCACGGTCTTTGCAGAAGAAATCGGTGATTGAGTTGACTTCTTGTGGATCACCAACTTTGGTACCAGTACCGTGAGCTTCAACATAGACAACATCATGTGGATGCAATCCAATTTCTTCGTATGTTTCGCGAATTAAACGATTTTGCATAGTGCCAAACGGGTATGTGATGCCTTCTTCTTTGTAACCGTCGGTATTCGTGCGAACATTCAAAATGGTTGCGTAGTTACGACGAGTTTGGCTGGCTTTTTGCAAGAAAATTACAACACAACCATCTGAACGCACATAACCGGCTCCACTTTCGTCGAATGCTTTGCATTTTCCATCAGCGCTTAACATATTCAAGCGTTTGAATTGCAATGATATAGTCGGTTTTAAAATGAGATTAGCTCCGGCAACAATAGCCGAATCACAGTGGCCAGCCTTCAAATCGGAAAAAGCTTGTGACAAGGCATACAATGAACTTGAGCAGGCGGTATCACATGCATAACTTGGTCCGTTGAAATCGAATGTGAATGAAACGCGATTGGCAAACATGGCACGAGTACAACCAGTCAAACCGTAACCATTAACACGGTCTGAATCGGCGTTCCAGTATTCTTCAATGTCCGAGTTTGATACACCAATGTAAACACCGGTGCGACTTCCACGCAATTCTTGTGGATTGAAACCGGCATCAATGATAGCTTCATATGTTGCTTCGAGCAACATTCTCATTTGTGGATCCATACGTTCGGCTTGTTTCTGATGTACACTGAAAAATTGTTGATCGAACACTTCCAAATCTTCATCCTTAATTTTACCGATTCTGGTTGGTAGATCGTATAAACCATTTGGCCAACGGCGTGCATTATCATTTACCATGTCGACGCCATTGAATAAATTCTCCTTGAATTCTTCCATTGTCGAACTTTCGGGCAAACGTCCAGACATACCAGAGATGGCAATTTCATCAGCTAATTTGTCGTACTTGCCATAATGACGATTACCGGCGCTATCATTTTCAGTTATTACTTCGTTGAAATTAGCAGGCATTTTGTTTGACATGTTTCGTTCGTTTTTATTGATTTCTGCGAATGAAATGGAAAGAGATAAAATGGAAAGTGTTAAGTAAATGTTGTGATCCTCAAAATTTATAGATTTATCATAGATATCTCTTATCAGTACCGCGGAAACCATGTAAAACTGCCACAATCCAAGGCATATAAACATACTCTACTTTAACGCCAACAGAACCATCGAAAAACATACTCGCCTTTAAAAAAATATGAATCGAAGAAAAACATACTCTACTCTCAATCTCACCCATAGATATGTACATGAACTTGTCGAAATAAAACAGCCTAATCAAGGTGAGGAGAAATTACACTTATTGCTAGGGAATTGTTGAAAAATATTTTCAACTTCTGGCCCATCAGTTCAGGTTAAACCGAACATCATATACCTACACTTGGCATAATTTAAGAAATTTTCAGAACTACCCGTCATTTGAAGTTGTCAAAAAACGCGGGGGCTGCAAATGATTATTATTTAATTTATCAGAAAAATGAAAGATTTAGTTTGTTGCGGATTAATCTAGGAAATAATTTATACTGTTTTTACTTTCGAACCGTGAAACCACTTTTCTAACTTTGTTCGTAAAACCGTTGCCTGAGTGCATATAATGCATTTTAAATGGAAATGTCAGTTTTTTCTTCAATTTTTGTGCAATTGAGTCACTGACTGTCACAATTTCAATATTCTACGTAGTTCAAATAACACTAATGAACGGCGTTTTTGCGCGAGCAAAACGGATCATACTACATTGAAGGGGACCCTCTCCCGATCTAAAAACCATATTCCGTTTGTCTGGATTACGGAACGACTTAGTGCACTTTGGTTTTTCTAAGGTTTTTTTCTGAAAATCGACGTTCTCTGTACACATCGGGGGTGTAACTTTCTTCATAGACTAGCTAGCACCAAAAATAAACTGGCTCTGAATAGTGGAAGGAATTAGTTTTCAAATGCGCTAAAAACCATTAAAATCGGGTGCAGTGGTTAGAAATTTATAAACCCCAAAAGTGAGGAGTGAACATTAAAAATAATCGACTTCATTACCTACCGAATTAAATATACACCAAATTGGGAATGATTTTTGCCAGTTTCAAAGTTTTATCGTAAAGGGCATTGAATTGAGATAAAGAGCATCATTCCTATTGTAGCGAAGAATCGTGCTTTTTGACAGATGTACTAAATTGAATGTTTTCAATGTCGCCAGATTTTATTTATTGTTTATACAATTTTATTCAAAATCACTTTTTCATTCATAAACTCAATTCAGAAAAGAAATCAGAGTTATTTCAGCAGTCGAGTTATTTTGTATGCAAAATGCCTAAAACATAAGAGTGAGAAAATTGTCATCATCAAGTTTACATGGCACGACCAATTTCAAGTAATGCAACTTTGTTTTGAAAACACTAGTACAAAATAATAAATGACAAATCATTCTTTTGTCTCTTTGTGGACATTAATTCCCACATTTTCGATAGAAAGTGAATTTTTTCACACAACTCATAATTTCACAATCACGTGTCTAGTACATTTCATTGTTCAATACCGATATTGAACACACCCTAACATCAGCAATGGTATCTGTCAAACTTTACGCTCTGAAAATGACGTTCATAGCAAACATTTAAAAACAGTCAATATTTTATTTTTTTAATTTTTATTTGGGAAAACTAACATAACATTCACTTTCGAAATCATACCAAATACTTGAGCTCATTTTTACGGATCTAACGAAATATTTGAAAATTGTCGTGCCGAGGTGGTGTTGAGACTATACAATTCGGTTGTATCGTTTCGGCACGACAATTTTCAAATATTTCGTTAGATCCGTAAAAATGAAT
>NW_022601403.1:726291-742472 GCF_009176505.1 Sitodiplosis mosellana | reverse complement strand
TTGTATAGTCACAGCACCACCTCGGCACGACAATTTTCAAATATTTCATTAGATCCGTAAAAATGAACTCAAATATTTGGTATGATTTCGAAAGTGAATGTTATGTTAGTTTCCCCAAATAAAAATTAAAAAAATAAAATATTGACTGTTTTTAAATGTTTGCTATGAACGTCATTTTCAGAGCGTAAAGTTTGACAGATACCATTGCTGATGTTAGGGTGTGTTCAATATCGGTATTGAACAATGAAATGTACTAGACACGTGATTGTGAAATTATGAGTTGTGTGAAAAAATTCACTTTCTATCGAAAATGTGGGAATTAATGTCCACAAAGAGACAAAAGAATGATTTACCATTTATTATTTTTTACTAGTGTTTTCAAAACAAAGTTGCATTACTTGAAATTGGTCATGCCGTGTAAACTTGATGATGACAATTTTCTCACTCTTATGTTTTAGACATTTTGCATGCAAAATAACTCGACTGTTGAAATAACTCTGATTTCTTTTCTGAATTGAGTTTATGAATGAAAAAGTGATTTTGAATAAAATTGTATAAACAATAAATAAAATCTTCATCAGAACCATGTGATAAGATATTTGTATCACCAACAACAGATGGCGACATTGAAAACATTCAATTTAGTACATCTGTCAAAAAGCACGAAAAGGTTTCAGGTTCTTTGGCCACAGTCAGATCTATCGTATGACCACCAACAAATAAGTAACAGCTGTACTCAAGCGCTGGCGAACGTAAAAAATCAAGAAAAATTGAAATTAAATGCAATCCAATATTGATGTTCCGAAGATCGAAAAGTCATAAAACTTTGCGAATCTTCACGCAAAGAGATAAGACGTAACTGTCAGCAAAGTTATAGAGGACCTCGATTACTACAAATTGTCCGAAGACTTCAAGTTGTTATCTCTTACATTCGGTTCGCCTAAAACCGTGAAAACCCGCTAAAAACCGCGACGACCCGCCAAAAATGAACATACATTTTTTTAAATGACACAATTACAGTGTCGCTGCTAAGCAACAGTTTCAATGTGAATTTCACGCATTCAATTGCACGTGAAACATATTGTCTGAATGTGTATAGTTTGATAGTTTTGAAATCACGGCCTATTTCAGTGCGTAGTTCAAATTTTCTTTGTATTTTTTTCTATATTTTTTCTTCATTTCCTTCGATTTTGGAACTGCTCAAACCGCGTTTCAGAGCTGCCGGTTCTGATTTCAGAACTACCCATTTGAGCCTGAACTACTCATCAAATTATGCCATGATACCTAGCTTATGCCAAGATAACGATTAGAGTATTTTCCAATATGATGCACTATTTTCAATTTTTTTCGCACGCAATTTAGTCAGTCTTCACTTACAATGTTCTTATCTTCGTTGATAGAAAACGTTGAAATATTAGCAAATTTCCGTAATTTATTTTCACACACTTTTTCAACACTTTTTTTTAACGAAATTTTTTTTTTTTCGCTTAAATTCAGTACATTCGCACATTCATGGAAAATAACAAATTGAAATTTTACACAAAACTCAACCTTTAAAAATTAGAGTAAGGATGCTATCGTATGTTAGACAGCGAGTATACACTTGATCTAATGTCTTTGAACTAAGTGTACTGCTTATATACAGAATGATCTGAAGTGACACGAGACGCCATCAACACAAATACAACATCGCAGTCAACTGGTTTTCCCGAGATTTTGAAACTGAATTGGTTGTCGTGTACAGAAGTCGAGCTCTTCGAAGTATGCATGTGTGGGGATAACGTGACTAACAGAAAATAAGAAATGTTCTTATTCAGATCCACGTAATGGGACAAATTATGATCGATTAGTCTAATTGAAAATATGACAAGAAAACTTTTTATTCTGGCGTAAGGAGCAAATTTAATTTGAGAAAATTTTCGTGAGGACACCTTCACATCATCAGACTCTAAACAACACGAGAATAATAATATACAACGCAAGTTTTGTTGAGAGCCTGATGATGTGAAAGTGTCTTCACGAAAACGTTCGCCTATAAAATTTGCTTTTTTCGTCAGAATAAGAAGTTTTCTTTGTATATTTTCAATTTAATGGCTGGTGTAGTACCTAGGGGGATATCACGCTTGAATTATTTCAAATATTTCAAAAAAATCCAATTTATCTCCAAGAATCTGTCGTATGAAATATGCTGGATATTTGTGAATATGGCGGAATATTGTGGATTTTTGTGATTATGAATGATATTTAAATGTATTTATTCGGATTCAATGCAAAAAATCTCAAATATCTCCAAAATCCACAAAAATCTGATTCATTTATTCGAAATATTCGAAAATATGTCATACAATTGATGTTTATTTCAAATATCTCACAAGATTCAGGAGCGTGATATTCCCTTAGTGTAGTACGTATACAACAAACATTTATATCGGCTAGTCTCTCAATACAATTCGTCACAACCAATTAAAAATTGGAAATACCGAAGTTCTTCGTCAACGAAACACTTTTTCTAAAAAGCTTCATGCTTGGTTCTAACTATGATAACTAATGTCGAAGTATCCGAGGATACGAAAAAAGAATGCGGTGCCTTGTAATCGAGAATCCAAATTGGACAGTTCAAAGATAATAATGGCTAAGTTGCCCAAACCGCTTTTACAAAACGTAAACTCCCATTATATTCATTCTCACACCATGAGAAACTTTTTCTCCCTCGTAGGCCAATAAATTATTTGCAAATGAGCATTTGATTCATCTATCATTGAAAGAAAAGCAGTTTTTCACGCGGACTTCTTGAAACTATATCTACAAAAAAGCGGTTTAGATCGGCCACTGCGATACTGTTGTGACGTACTGAAAATCGCCTACTATCTTAAATTTTTGCGTAATCCATTTAAAAAGACAATACAAATTTTCAATTGAACTTGATTTTTCTAATGGAAACTTGTAGTTTTACATCTGAGACAAAGTTTTTTTATTTCAACGCCAACCACACACAAAGAAGTCATATCTTGCTTTAACCCTCTGGTGCATTAATTTTTCCCAGGGCTGGGAGTACTGGTACTTGGTTGATGTTTGGCTATAGATAATTAAAAACAATATTCATAATCCTGGATTCTTCATCGGTTTGTCAGGAAATGTGATTGACATAAGTCAGTGAACAATCAAATCCATTGTTTAACAGTGTCAAAAATGTGTCTAATTTGGAGTTCAAATAATTTATTTTGTCAAATTTTTGATTTTGCGCACATTCTTGTTTATAACACGAAAAACGCTTAATGTAGACGAATAGTGCAAAAGACGAAACTATAGAGGACACCTTAAAAAAAATGTCTTTTGAAGCAATGTGATCCGACGTACGGTTTACGTTATACAGGCGTTCAAATGTTGCCCATCTAAAGGTGGTTGAATGCACTAGATGGTTAAGAATGTACTTGTTTCTGCATGTCTATTTTAAACTTCAAATCGAGCCAGGTGTCGAAGATTTTGTATTTTAACCAAAGCATCAGAACAACTCATTTCATTCTCGAGCAACACTACAAAAAATGAAAAGGATGACAATAAGCTTTTCATTCTTATCAAAGTCGTCTTGTTTACACATTTGATCTAGGACCATTATTATTATTCTTGATTTTGATCGGAACGGAAAAGGAAATGTTCCAGAAAATTTCCACTCAATACACAGTGCAACAATTTTAAAAAAGTTTTAGATAATACAGGAGTGACTATACATATTAAAGCTGATGTTCATAGGTACAAAATAAGGCCAATATAATCTACCTACGATGTCCAATCGGAAAGTTATGGCTCCACAAAAGATGCTATTTCCATGTAATAGGCCAAAATTCTCAACAAATTGACCATTTTTGGTACTCAAGAGTGATTTTGAGCCCAACGGGTAGACAGAACATGATTTTTCTGGATTGGCATGTTGAGCAAAGTTGTTTCTCTTTACGTTGGCCGTAGAATTGTCAAAGATGGTGGCCAGAAAATGAATACGTTGTGAGTTTTAGTGGAAAAACTGGAAAAATCGACCATTTTTTCGACATTTTGCCCCAAACCACCTACAAAATCTGACTTTTTGGGCATAGTTTGTTGTAAAATTTATTTATTGGACTTTTAGCAACAACTTTGCTCGAGACATTAATACGCTATCACCAATATTGAATGATTTATGGACCAAAAATTAAAGATGTCAACTTTGCCAAAAATCCATTATAGGACAAAAACAGATAAGTCGATAAAACGAAAACGCCAACAGAACTTGCAAAACGCAGTTGGGATTTTTCTTGTCTCAGGTAGTACAAACGCCCTAGTATAGTCACTCCTGTATTGTCTGACCAGTGTTGCACTGTGATTTTAGTTGATTCGTACATTTTTGATTGCGTGTGCATTTTTACTTATAATTGTTGCATTGCTTTCTTTAGTTTTACAAAGAACTGGAATTTTACAAGAGACTCTCGATAAATTAGCTATAAAATTTATGATAATTTACATTTAATGAGGTGTTAACACTAACTCTCGATAAATTAGCTGTAAAATTTATGATAATTCACTTTGAGGTGTTAACACTAGTAATAATAAAATAATGGGTTCATTCAAATTAAATGTATGTGATGAATTTTTCAAAGAAATTGTCAACGTATCGATTCAGATAGAACAAAGAGAAAAAAAATGTGTTTGATTAATAGACAGTAAGTCTGTGCTACGTAATTGTCGGTTTTGTAGGTCATGCATCCAATATGAAATTGACATTGAGTAAAATGACACTTGGGATTTCTTTCAAGTTTATCGCTTTCAATTAAAACGTAAAAATTGAAGCACATTTGAATTCTGTGTGTTTTAACAAAATACGATGTTTATAACCTGATTATGCGCATTTTGTGTTAATGATGATAGATTTGAGACACGAATGAATTGAATGAACTGTATAGCAGCGATAAAACTTGCTCACGCACACAGTCACATTCTTCTCAGTGAACCCAAGTGTTGATTGGCTGTCATTTTTGCACTGCTGATCGGCTTTTGACTAATTCGTTAGTAAAATGTCAAGTACAAAGCATCATTTTTCCATCATCGATTTATTTACGCGCCGCTTATGACCATGACAATCATTATAACCTATCATCATTTTTGTTAAATTTGTTTTGATTTCCAACTTCCTGCATTTTGATCAACACCTATGTCAATGACGCCATGGATTAAATAAGTGGTTGATTATCCCGACGATGTAACAAAGACGAACATTCAATGTTCGAGAAAATTAGCCTCGTTTCAGCAGTCTTTTCGGTCGGTTGAAAATTTTCTTCAACTGTTCATTACAAAATGAAAATATACATTTTGTATTGAAAATAATATTTGCTTTGTCCCATCGGTGTTAAATACCTAGATTTGCAGTTCAATTTATTTCGGCTTCAAATTGCTTACGTTTTCTTTTTAATACCCTAATTCTATCTGAATTTCAATTTAGTTTTGACTTTGAATTTTTATCTTCGTAGGAAATAAGTGTAAATTTTGCGATATTACTATGAGCTTCCGAGCTTAAATTAAACAATTACATGAAGCAATACAGGAACCGACCTGGTCCAATGTGTTCTGTAGATTCACATATATTTTGCATCAATTTTTGTGAAAAATTACCAAAAAAAATTCCACAATAGTGATCCAAATATGGTATCAATCATTTTGAGTGTTAGGTCCATAGGCGTATCACTTCCTTTTAACATCATGTAGAATAGTTTCCTTTTCCCGTATTTTTACATAATGATCATGAAAAGAGTGTTGAAAAACACGGGAATCTTTTTTTTAAATGTCATTTCAGAGACATCAAAGCTCTGGGAAAAGATATATTTCGTTAATCTTCCAATCACAAATTTCATACATTTCAGTACAATCACACGTAAAAATTCCGTTTTATGGCCAAACTAACGACAAAGTGAGCATTCTCAATCCTATTATTAAATACTAATAATAATAATTGTTATAGTAATAAGCGCCGCGCAAATGAATTGATTATTGATGAACTATAATTTATCAATTATTTTAATTATACATTGTAATATTATTGAATAAATATCGCACGAACCTTGTATGATTAGAAGCATGGTAGTACATTCCACATTATACTGCGTCGAAGATTCCTAACGAATCCATATTGCGATTATTTAATTTCACATAAAAATGCTCATTTGAGACCAAAATGATAGAAAAATGAGTAGAAAAAATAACTTTTTAATAAGATACTTACCCTGATCAGTCCAACTGAATATGAGGCTAGATGCATATGCAAACACCTCTCGACTTGTCACATGTAAATACCCAAAATGATTGTGGGGGATCTTATTAGAAGTTCCAAGGCAGAAAAGATACAAATTGTTCGCTCAATGGGATGATTTAGCTATGAAAACGCTTGCTTATTTTGGTCTGAAACTATCGTATTTTCGACACTAAAGTCATATTAGTTTGAATCCGATTTGATCATAAATCGATTCCTCGTCAAAAATAAAATAAAAATAGCTCATCAGACATGAGCAAAATTGAATTCTAGGACTTTTATTTCTTGGCAGTTTTTCAGAGATTTTGTCACATTCGAAGATAAAATCAATGTGAAACGATGGTCGTTCAACCAGATATGTAATTCTCGAATAAATAACTCATATTTGACCATTTTCAAGCAGATAAATAGCGGTTACTTTCATGCAATAGATATTATGAAAATTGGATAAGAATGGAGATTTTGCCGATTTTAGGCTTCTATCGGACACAAAATTGTTTTAAAGTAACTTGAATGTAGTTTCTCTTACCGTAATTTTTCACCAGGAATCCGTTGGAAGTGTGAGAAGTTGAATATAAGCTAAGAAAAAGATGAAATTATACCAAAATCACAAATAAAATTAGTCAAAACTGAAACCATTAAACCCAGGAATTTAAAACTAGACATTTTTAATTTTTCCAACAATTGTTTGCGTTTTATTTATTTCAGATTTGTATAAGAATTCTGTAATTTACACCACAATGATTACTTTGGCTTATTTGATGCGGTTGAAATGAACATGAGACTTCGTCGCTCAATACACAGATACGAAACAACAATAAAGCAATCCATTAAAATGGAACATGGAAAAGAAATCCGTAAGAATGAAACATAGCATGTGCCGTTTTAAGTATTTCGCTTTGCGGTGTTCCGTTTTGATAGATTTTTTGTCTGCAGTGTCGTTATGAATGAATCCTCTCGCATTGTTTCATATGAATGGATCTCTATCACATTGTTTCGTTACTCGAATATTTTTTCGTGTGTTTCATTTCAATTCATTCCCAAGCTATTGATGATGTCACTCGCATTTATCACATGATGCAAATTAAGTGATAAGGAGCCCGAATTTCGATGTGGCGATAACACCAATGGATTGGGCATAAAAAATACTATATGAGAATCGAAAAAAAAATTAAACTTTTTTTTCGATTTTTGCCTGTTTCGGATCGTCTACATGGGAAGTTTGTATGAAAACCCCGGAGCGCCGGTGTTTTACCCGTATTTACACATCAACAAAGCGGTCTGCTTCACCGTAGAAAAGAAGTGCGCAGTAAGAAAACAAGAACGTACAGGTTTCGGCAACGTTGCATTATAGCGAATATGAATGGACGTAATGAGAAATGTAACGAGAAATTACGTTCATTCATAGTCACTAGTGAAGCCTCGTGGCAAAAGCAATAATGGACAGTTTCATTTTGAAATACGGAATGATCAAAGAATTACGTTCAGATTGTGGTACTGAATATCGCAATTCTATTTTATCAGAGCTATGTCAATTACTGAACATCGATCAAAAATTCTCAACTCCATATCGACACGAAAGTGTTGGTACTGTAGAGCGTAATCATAGATTTTTCAATGAATAACACATCGGTCAATAAGTCCGTAGGATGACACACAGATGGCACCGCTTCGGCCGAATTAATGGTATTGGCGGGGAGTAACTATCAACCTTCAGAAGTGACGCGTCAAAATTTCATGAAATTCTGACTATTTGATTACAAGCTACAGTGCTCGAAGTGACGCAACTTTTCTTATTTTTAAAAACATGGAAAAATCCGAATTTCGTGTGTTGATAAAACATTGCTTCTTGATGGGAAAAAACACCGTTCAAACAAGAGAATGGCTTGAAAAGTGTTATTCGAATACGTATAATATAATGATTGATAAGATAAGTGTTAATGTGATGCGGCTAATTTTAGATTCAGATTATATTAATTAGTATAAGTAAGATGAACCGACTACGTTCATCGTTCAGTCTTCTAGCAGAGGTTCCGCTCAGCCTCTCTGATCGTCTGTTCAAATAGATAGGAAACGTCAAACAAGAACAATAAAGCGGCACCTGGCGACTGGTTGGAGAAATAGAGAATCATGCACATAGTTTGCTGTAACAAGTATGCGTCTGTGTAAGTGCGCCTGTGTAATTCAAACGTTGAAAGTTTGACACGTTGCACTTAGTCCCCAGGTGCCGCTGTATTGTTTACTATTTTCATGATCAGAAAGGCTGGTTCCGCTTGTATGGAATGGGCGCGGGTGCCGATTTTTCGACTCTTACATTATTTTAATAAAGTTACTGTGAAAAACTAAATAAAACGTCAAATCGCATTTTATTATTTTATACGCTGGCGATTTCAATTCATCACAATTAGATTTAATTTATTCCAAAGAAATTATTGGTGTCAGAAAGTTCGGAAATTTTTTAGCAATTGGAATATGCAATTCCTAGGTAATTTATGGAATATTCAACGCATTTACAACAAAAAAAGAATAAAAAAAGTATTAAATAAAATAATTAAAAATCAGAGAGACTCCAAATTTTTTTTTTTTTTCATAAATATTATTCCAATCGGTGGACATAAGTATTGTATACATTACAATGTATTAGCTATGTGAAAATGCTATCAATACGCTATCTACAGATATTGCTGTCCATCTGATGAATTAACAGTGTATCTTGCGAATCAAAACAATGACATGTATATACTATAGTACCATAGTAGCCATTTGCCAAGCATTACAGTCACATTTTTTATTGATTCACTCAAAAAAATTAATTTTTGTTTAAAGTTTCTAAGTCGATTTTCAACAATGATGTTTGGAGTTAATACAAAAGCAATGCGTATATTAAGTTTGGTATAAGCGCAAAAATTGGCTCATCTCAAAAGAGAAGTTTGACACCAATCAGATCGGCGATATGGATATTGCGTGATAAAAAGAATCGACTGTCTCACATCTGGTGCCGTCTCAAATCCGGTACATCTCTCCTACTTTAACCCTTTGACGACCAAGATTGAACGGGTGGGAATTTTGCAATTCTGATTGCAGATTCGTGATCAGCGACCCCAAAAACCTTAAGAAAATTTTAATTAGAAGAAAAAAAAATTTTGCTCGGTCGACCCCATTTTTTCAGTCACTCCATAAGGTTACATGTAAAACTCAAAAATGAGACAAAAATAGAGTGTTACAGGCAGAGCCATATCGTATGGCCTGAGTAATATTTTCGAACATGTTGAGTAGTTTTGGAAAGAGGAAGGTTGCCCGCATCTTTTCACCTAATATTCCGAAGTTCTAGCTCTGACCGTTTAAAAAATATAAGATTTTGAAAAGTGTGAAAAAAAAGTTACGATTTTTCAACTTTCCTGGCGATGGTACAATGCCGAGTTCGTCTTCCTCATAAAACCACAATTTTTCCGTAAAAATAATTGCGTTTAGAATACTCACTTTGTCGTTAGTTTGGCCATAAAACGGAACTTTTACGTGTGAATGTAGGTAAATGTATGGAAATTAACTAGTGTTTAATTTTCTAAAAAAAAAATAGTTTGGATTCCCGTGTATTTCAACACTCTTTTTTGTGATCATTATGTGAAAATACGGGAAAATGAAACTTTTACATGGTAATCGAAATATGATATTTTCAAAGTTCATGGATATAGTTAGAATGTGATTCTAAATGAAAAAACAATTAACAAAAATAGCAATATAGGATAATCGATAACCCTCGAAACTATTGGTATCATTTTCAAAACAAAGTATTTTTTGAGTTTGAAAGCACTTGGTTGATGGTTTTTCTACCCAATTAAATTGCTCCATTAAAGAATTAGTTTTTCACGAATTCTCAATGGACCGCATGTGAAAAGGTCATCCAAGTTTGGGGAGTAAAATCAATGCTTTCTTCAGTAGAACATGTTTAACGGAAAAGTAAAATCCGCACTTCGAGAGACCAAAAATATTGTTTCAATCCAAAATGTATATTTTCATGTTGTAATAAACAGTTTTTTTGTCACTTGTGCTGCGAATGAAACTGTAAATTAAATTTCTAACCGATCGAAAAGACTGCTGAAACGGGACTAATTTTCTCTAAGATTGAATGTTCGTCTTTGTTCTATCGTCGTGATAATCGATCACTTATTTAATTCATGACGTCATTGACATAGGTGTTGATCAAAATGCAGGAAGTTGGAAATCAAAACAAATTTAACAAAAATGATGATAGGTTATAATGATTGTCATGGTCATAAGCGGCGCGCAAATAAATCGATGATTGATAAATTATGATTTGTACTTGGCATTTTACCTATGAATTACTCAAAAGCCGATCAGCAGTGCAAAAATGACAGCCAATCAACACTTGGGTTCACTGAGAAGAATGTGACTGTGTGCGTGAGCAAGTTTTCATCGCTGCTATACAGTTCATTCAATCCATTCGTGTGTCAAATCTATCATCATTAACACAGAATGCTCATAATCAGGTTATAGACATCGTGTTTTGTCAAAATACACTGAATTTCAATGTGCTTCAGTTTTACGTTTTAATTGAAAGCGATCAACTTGAAAGAAACCCCAAGCTGTAAAGCAAGTAGCATTTTACTCAATGTCAATTTCATATTGGATGCATGATATACGTAACCGACAATTAAGTAGCCGGCTCGTAAAGAATTAATTTGAGAATCGAATTTTTGTAGAAAGAAAATAATTTCATTCCATTCTAAACTGAAGGAATTGATGTAGACTTGATGAAGGCAAAAACAATTGAGACATGAACAAATAATAATTTTGTTAAGAATGGTCAAGATAGAATCATAGGTTTATTATCATTTAAATTATAAGCTCTAAGGTATTTCATTTTATTATAAATAACCGTTTGAAATAAAATTCAATTTCAGTTGAAAAGTAGTATTTGATGTTTCAACAGCAACTAACACCATTTATTCATAATGATAGATTTCACGAAGAAAGTGGTTTTAATCACTGGTGCGGCCACTGGAATTGGTGCCAACGCTGCTCGATACATAGCGAAATTGGGTGGACAAATGGCTTTGGTAGATATAAATGCAACGGGATTAAATGAAGTCGTTGAACAAATAAAAGGTGACAACTCCCCAAACGCTTTGGCAATCGTAGCCGATGTCACTGAAGATTCGGAACGGATCATCGCCGAAACTATTAACCACTTTGGCCGTTTGGATGTTTTGGTAAATAATGCTGCAATCGGAAGTGAGAAAAATATCATGGACGCCGACATCAGTGACTTTGACCGAATGATGAATACAAATCTAAGAAGTATTACAACCATAATTTCAATACTCAATTTCAATCATATCGATTTAACGTTTCAAAATTAATCGAATTCGTTTAGGTATCGTAATCTTGACTAAACTGGCTGTTCCTCACCTCGAAAAATCCAAAGGTAACATAGTAAATGTGTCGAGCATTTCTGGGATTGTGCCAGTAAAATATGCATTTTATGGAATGACGAAGGCCGCACTTGATCAGTTTTCCAAATCAGCCGCAAACGAGTTCGGGCCCAGAAATATTCGTGTAAACTCCGTCAATCCGTCATTTGTTTTAACGCCAATGTTTGAAAATGCATTCACAGCCGAAGAAGCGTTGCGATTGAAAAATAAGTGCAAGGAAAGGTATCCGATCGGCCGAATGGGCAGAACCGAAGAAATTTCAGCTGCAATCGCATTTTTAGCATCCGAAGCTGCATCATTTATAACTGGTGTTCAGTTTGCCGTGGGTAAGTGAAAATAATTGTCTCACATTCACAAGAAGAAAAATTCAAAATTCTCTTTGAAACAGACGGTGGTGCAATATCTGCTGGAGCTCATTACTTGAATTGAGATGTTAAAAAAAAGCAAAGAACAATGTAAATTGATTAGAGCCGGCTTTTTCGATTAAAATATCAAGAAAATCGTCAATTTCTTGTTTCAACGAGACATCATTACATGCTGATATTCTCATGCCGTAATATAATTATACCTATGTAGAAAAAAATCAATGTTGATATGAATAATCCAAATGAAATTGTGAAATAAACGTATTTTTGAAAATGAGAATACAATTTTAATTCGAGTATTTGGTTTCTTATTTTATTTAAAGCATAAAAACAATAAGACATGATGCCAAATATCGCGATATGTTGCAATCATATCTATGCCCGTCATTCTTTGCGTTCGTATCGTGCGTCACCGCATCATGCGCTATTGATTCTATGCATTTCGGATACTTTTTCAAATCATATCCCAAACATTTTCCAAGTTAACCCTCTAATGCATACAACCGCCTCTAGAGGGGCAACATTTGAACGCCTGTAGAACGTAAACCGTACATCGGATCACATTGCTTTAAAAAGAATTTTTATTCGTCAATGTTCTCTCTTTAATTTTGTCTTTGGCAATATTTGTCTATGTAGTGTGATTGTAAAGTTATAAACAAAAATGTGTGCAAAATCAAAAATTTGACAAAATAAATGATTCGAACTCGAAATTAGACAAATTTTTGACACTTTTAAACAATGGATTTGATTGTTCTCTGATTTATGTCAATCGCATTTCCTGACTAAACCATGACGAATCCAAGATTATGAATATTTTTTTCATTATCTTTTGCCAAAAATCAACCAAGTACCAATACTCCCTCGCCCTGGGAAAAATTAATGCATAAGAGGGTTAAGGTGTTTTGTTTAAATTTAATCATAGATTGAAAAAATCTTTCCATGTATTAGACTTTGCGGTACAAATAAATTTTGTCGTTTTTTAACAACTACTCATTACGAATTATGTATCAAAAATTGTTTTCGCTCGCGCCACTGATACAAATTTTTTCACGAAATATATTACTTTGATTCCATTTGCCTTGAAGTTTCATATACAGTAGTTTTGATTGAATTTTATGTCTAGAGATGGGTGAATGTTAAACATAGTTCGATTTTGGCAAATCAGATATATGCAACTGTAGAAAATGAAAATACCAAACATATTTAATAAATTTCAATCGTCTTGTAAAAAAATTGGATAATATTTCTCTGTCAGCCTGTCTCCCATTTACAAATGATCATTTCAAGGAAATGATTACTTTTCTTACGAAAACTTAATATTTTTTTATTTATTGTCACCGCCAAGTACTGGCTGAATATGTTAGGCACAAAACCGGCTACATTAATGATCTCATTAAATTTTCAACAGATAGTGTCTCCAAAATCATTTTCCAACCCTGTGCGATAAAAATTTCACCTCCCCCTTGAAAATCAAGTAACTCAAAAAAAAACCCTGAAATTCATCTCTGGCTACGCCGCTATTTGGAAGTGTTTTCATTGTCTTAATTTTTGTGGTCATCACAAGTGGAAGCATCACAGTATCCTTGAGTGTCCCTAGATTTTAGTTTTTGATGGGTGTCATCAATCTGCTCCCATGTATTGAAATGAGTTTGTTGCATTAAATCGGTCATTAAGCTGCTGTTTGGATCATTTGTGATGTCTTGGCTGAAAATTTTGTCCGGTGATGTCGATGACATGAACGGAGTATCTCCTTCAACCGATGGATTGCTAAGAACGTAACAAAGTAACAAATGAATTGGATGAAAAAGTAATTTTCAGAATCTCTTCACAACTCACCCAGTTCGAGCAAAATTAGTGATTATATCGACCATACGCCTAATTGTCCTATAGTTCACATTGGAATCGTCTCTGATTTGTAATGCGTTTTCGTATAATTTGTAACTGTCGAAAAAACCGCAACTTAAATTCAAAGGAGAAAAGAATATCAGTTATGTTATAGTGAAGAATCGTGCTTTTTGACAGATGTACTAAATTGAATGTTTTCTATGTCGTCATCTGTTGTTGGTGATACAAATATCTTATCACATGGTTCTGATGAAGACTTTATTTATTGTTTATCCAATCTTATATAAAATTACTTTTTCATTCATAAACACACATAAGAGTGAAAAAATATATCTCATCATCAAGTTTAAAACACGGCACGACCAATTTCAAGTGTTGTAACTTTAAAAAAAAAAACCCAGATATTATCTTAAAAAAACACCAATACAAAATAATAAATGGCAAATCATTCTTTTGCCTCTTTGTTGACATTAATTCCCACATTTCCAATACAAATTGAATTTTTTTTAAATACGACTCATAATTGTAATACAAAATCACGTGTTTAGTACATTTCATTGTTCAATACCGACACTGAACGCACCCTTTTAACGTCGGCAATGGTATCTGTCAAACTTAACGCTCTGAAAATGAACTATTCATAGCAAAAATTCAAAAACAGTTAATATTCTATTATTTCAATTTTACATACGGATGTGCAACGATCAATTTGGTTGTATCATCTCGGCACGACAATTTTCAAATATTTGAGTTGATTTTTACGGATCAAACAAAATATTTGAAAATTGTCGTGCCTAGACAATCAAACCGAATCGTATAGTCTCAACACCACCTCGGCACGACCATTTTCAAATAATCCGTTTATCCTGTAAAAACGTATTCAAATATTTGAAAATTGTCGTGCCGAGACGATACAACCAAATTGATCGTTGCACATTCGTATACAACCTGTGCTTCTCTCCCATAAGAACCAATGTATTTGACGTGACAGTGAATAGCGGTAGCGCCTAAATAGGATCTGCGGCAACTTAAGGAACTATCAATACTTCTTGTTATTGCGAAATTCATGACAACAACAACAAGTATTGATAGTTCTTGAAAATTCCGCAAATTGCGAATAGGCGCCACCGCTATCTTGCGCCGGTCAAAAGCACAGTTTGTTCGTATTTAACAAACGGCATGACAATTTTCAAATGCTATGATTTCGAAAGTGAATGTTATGTGGTAAATTAGTGGGAATTAATGTCAACAAAGTGGCAAAAGAATGATTTGCCATTTATTATTTTGTATTGGTGTTTTTTTTTCTTAGATAAAATTCGGCTTTTTTAAAAACAAAGTTACAACACTTGAAATTGGTCGTGCCGTGTTTTAAACTTCATGATGACAATTTTTTTCACTCTTATGTGTGTTTATGAATTGGGTTTATGAATGAAAAAGTAATTTTATATAAAATTGGAAAAACAATAAATAAAATCCGCATCAGAACCGTGCGAGAAGATATTAGTATCACCAACCAGATGGCGACACAGAAAACATTCAATTTAGTACATCTGTTAAAAAGCACGAAAATACCTGATCTTCTTTATTGAGACTTGAATTAACTACAGGTTATTGAATTTTCATTACCGGAAAATAAAACAAAGTTCCTCCCCATGAGCTGCTCCATCTTTATCCAAGTGAGACAGGTTGCTGATGTCAGCGTTTACAGAAAATCTAATGCGAACCAATTATAAAGAAGCAATGAAAAGGATGATTATGATAATATGTTGGCATTCAAACCTCAGTAGAAACGTATTTTTTGGTGTTCCTTTGTTGTTTGCTATCACTTGATACCGAGCAGCTTTGAGAGTACCATACCCAAAGTTCGATTCAGAGAGTAAAGCAATATTTCCACGTTTAATTGCATCAGCATTGGTTGTGTCATCGAAGTAGGCGTCTTTCAAAAGATCGATCGCTTGCTTGTATTCCTGAATAGAGTAAAAATAAGAATAACAGTCGATACTAATGAATTAGTCTTAATGCGCTTAATTTTTGTAAAGAAAACAAATATGATGAGACATCTCTCGTTAGTTGAATCAATTCGATTTACCTCTGGATAAGTATCTTTATCAAATCCGTGGAATGGCAACAACATCTTCGAATTTTTCCAATCTTTGCTAAGAAGCGGTTCAGTGCTTTTAGTTAAACCGGGATTGAATGTTACGTATTCCTAATTGAAGCAAAGGAACGAATGTTTTGAGTTGAACA
>NW_022601403.1:701589-716291 GCF_009176505.1 Sitodiplosis mosellana | reverse complement strand
TTTGCATTATAACATATTCATAACATATCGAAAATTTAAATCTGTACTCGGGCATACAATGCCCGTAATGTGTTTTTTCATGGAAACTGGACCGTGATAATAGATAGCAACTTGATGTCTTCGGCGAAGTTGTAGTACTAAGGGTCTTCTACAACTTTGCCGAAGACAGATATCTCTTATCAGTTACGCGCAATACGTGAACAACCGCGAAAACGCGAATATTTGCCTTCTCATTTTTAACGGAACTGACAAGAGATAAGTGACTTCTGTCTTCAGCAAAGTTGTAGAGCAGGTTAATTACTACAATATTCTCAAAGACACCATTTCGTTATTTCTTATCAGTTGCGCGAAAACGCGAATTTTTCCTTATCATTTTTCCGCGTAACCAATTATCAGTTACTGATAAGAGATAACGCCCTGATATCTTCTAGTTCTTACATGTGCACTGGTGAATCTGAGCTTGTTCACTGCTTTTGTGAATAAGAAGCCTCGTAGCGTATCAACCAGTTGCTTTAAAAGCTGAAAAGTAACTGAGTTTGAATCGCAAATATTCACTTATTTAAGCGGCTTTTAAACAGATTTTATGTCTGCCAAAACGTGTTTGATTAGAAATAATCACGTGAGATGTATAAATTATGTTTGTTATTGCAAAATTTTATTTTCATATTTTGAATAATACCCTTGAATCACTTCCTGTAGCTTTCTGAGAATTCATGATGATCGCACTTGCACAAGTTTATTCTTCCAAAGGGTAATAAACTGCACAAAAGTCATTACAAATCGACTGTTTTCCAAGTAATGTTTCGTGATCAAACCGAATATAGCCAAAGAAATCGGTCGGTGTTGCATCAGAATGTGTAAAAAGTGTATTGAAAACGGAAAAGCTGTTTGTTTTTACCAATTATATGGATTTTTAGTCGTCGACTAAATCTAGCACGGTTATTCTTTTTGGGCCCAACAAGAACTTTTAAGTTAGTTATCCATGAAAAACTATGCGCAACATGCCTAATGGAATTTATGTATTCGCGAATTGACAGGAATTCGCACAATTCGCACGCGTTTTGACTTCACGAATTTTGGCGGATTTTTTGCGAATTTTTTGCGAATTGGTCAAATCCAAACATTGACAGCTGGCGCCATCTTAGTTGTCATTCGCAGTGACAAAGCAGAGAATGTGAACAATTCGTAAAGAATTCGCAGAGAAAGTGCGAATTCGTAACAAAATCGCAATGGAACGATCAAATTCGATAGATTCAACTGACATAAATACCCCTAGCAACATGCGTCCAAAAAACATTCATAATTAGTCATGCTTATTGAACATAAAGACATTCGAATCAAGATGCGAATCTATCTACGAGAGCTTAATAAATTCTTTCAATTGTTTTCTGAAATAATTCGTTGACGTTTATTATTCTCAAACTTAAACATGAATAGCAGCTTGAATCCAACAAAAAACCCGTTCCAAATGCGAAACAAATCCAAAAGAGGGCTCTGATGGAACCCAGCAGTGTAGCTTTTAAATTGCAAGTTTTTCTTATGTTCACTGTGGTGTACGGAAAACGTACCTAAACATCACATAGTAACATCATCACATTATAGTCAACTAGTTGTTGTACATTCACCGTTTTATTGTATTTAGTTAGTCGCATAGGCGAATCATATTCGGTTTCTATCGACGATATAAAACAAAATTGTGGTTACTTCAATTTTGCTTGTTCACAATCAATTAATCATGGATGTAGCTGATATTCAAGTTGGTGAATGCGTGTAAAAAACGATGTAGGAGTTCGTTGACTGAAATTGTTCCAAGATTTCATAAAACACCTGGGCTCTGTTTCACAAAAAAGTGAGAATTGAGAATTTCTAAAAGAGTTTCTCACTTTTTCATATGTTCGCTCTATATCTGACTTTTTTCCGCTAATTTTCTGCTAATTACAGAATATTTCTGAGAAATTCTTCTCACTTTTTGTGAAATAGGACTCTGGTACATTGAAGCACGATTCGGTTTGACAACGAAAATCCATTTAACTAGATCGTTGCGCAGATTTTCGGTGAAAGTGTTGATTTGCACACAGTTTTCAATCGTTTACAATATCCATATCTGAATTTTTTGTGGTATTTATTTTACTATATAAATACAATAATACCAAACTCCAAATGATAACGATCTAGTTAACTGGATCTTCGTTTTCAAGCCGAATTTTTTTCATTTCAAACTGAATATTGTTCAGTTTATAAATGACCCGATACGCAGATGGTTTGAATTCTTTTGAGATACACTGATGAGCCGTAAACGGCGAAATCCGTCACCATATTTGGTTTAAAAAAAAAATGATATAAGTAATGGCAAAATTAGCATAAATTTACAAAACACTTTATACATTTCGAGCTCGCACATCTGAATTTACGGCGGAAAAAATTATAAATTAAATCGAAGTCTTCACATAAATAGCCACTTGAAAATTGAGAACAATTCAATATCAATAACTTCGAGCCAGTTTGAACGATCTAAAATAGATAAAAATACAAAAATAAAACTTTTCGTCGTTCTAAATAAAATAAAAATGATAAAACAAATATTTTCCGCATTGAACTTCCTATTCGCAAGGCAGTTTATCAATGTAAAATCGGCAGTGTTTGTCGAATTAAACAGTGAAAAATCCAGTTATTTACAACAATATCAGTTGAAAATCCAGCCAATTTTGTTCTCTGATCAAATTCATGCAGATATTTCAGGCGTAACATTTTTCTTCTTACCAATAAATGTGTATTTCTTACATGTGCCCAAATGAATGTAAGCCTTTACACTTCTATACGATGAAAAGTGTCCTACTCACTGAAAAATGGAAGTCAAAAATTTAGCCTTACGAAGTCATTGACTTCGTAAAGTTAATTTTTTGACTTCCATTTTTCTGTGAGTAATCACCGATTTACTTCGACTGTTGAAAAAGAACTGAGCTTGAATTGTGGATTTGTGATGGGTTCATTAATTGAATTTGAGAGATGATAAATGACATTATACCCGTTGCCTATACAATTAACCGCACGAAATCGCCAATCTGTCAATTCAATTTCAACGTTACGTTTCTACTATTAAATTAAAAAAAAAGCGGAACAACCCATCTCTATTGAAACCCTATGAAAAAAAATCATCGATTACCGTTTTATAATAATGACATTCGAACTGTCAAGAATAGTGCAAAAACACCATTTATTAATTCATCGTACCAATGAGACACACTTCATCACGTTATAGATTCAAAGAGAAACGTTAATAACAATGATACAACGAAAAAGGGAAAAAACATATAGTCTATTACAACATGAGTAATAATTTTACATTGCGTAAAAATTACGAATATTTTATTCATAAAACTATTGCTATGGACAGTATTGCACGGCAATTTACAATCATTTTCTTCCGGTATGGTGACGGTGATATAATCTATATATATGTTCGTCTGTGTTTGATTTCGCGCGGCCTCACTAAGGATCTTATAAATGCAGTTTTGGTTTTCGAATTAAATTTTTTGAAGTTTGAGGAAATTTTTTTAAATTGTTTTTCGATACAATGTACATTAATGTGGATTGATGGCAATGAATATAAAATTCATATTATTGTAAAAGAGATTTGATTTCATTTAAAAATAAATAAATTGAAAAAATTCATAATTCGCATCAGGACAAACCATACATGAGTAAAATTTGTTTTGAATGAAAGAGACTTGAAATAGGGAGAAGACACACGTAGGTTGGCTTAATATAGAGTAGCTTGGAGAATTGTGTAAGTTTGAAACACTGATAAAAACGACCAGACACAGAAAGGTGTTAATGGTTTCTAAATGTTTATTGTTGCTTTTACGTCACGACAATGTACCCATTTTGAAATAACGAAAATGTATTGCTTTCTTCAATGCAAGAAAGAATTATGCGGTGGAAAAGAAAATAGCTCTGAATTTGAGTGAATAAATAAAATAGACATATGATAATTAAGAGAAAAATTAGAACGTTAAATAAATGGGTGATGATGATGAGTGACTGGAAAATAAAGTGTCGAATAGGACGATGAAAGATAAATAGAAAGAACAACAAAGCGAAATATTGGAAAACCAGTAGAGCAAAAAAATTTCATCACAAGAAAGGGCATTGATAACTCATTTATGAATGTATTATTTTGCTTCAAAGTGATTTTATTATCTTCTGTTTTGTGAACGTGATAGTGATAGAGTAGTAAGCACTACAAGTTGTCATTAATTTTCAATCTTTTATAGGAGTCATCAATCTGCTTCCATGTGTTGAAGTGTAGTTGATCCATTATGTTTGTTACCAAGCTGCTGTTTGGATCGTTTGTGATGTCTTGGCTGAGAATTTCGTCCGGTGATGTCGATGACATGAACGGAGTATCTCCTTCAACCGATGGATTGCTAAGAATGTATCGAAGTAACGAATGAATTTGATGAGAAATCGAAGAAAAGTAATTGTCAGAATCTCTTCACAACTCACCCAGTTCGAGCAAAATTAGTGATTATATCGACCATACGCCTAATTGTCCTATAATTCACATTGGAATCGTCTCTGGCTTGTAATGCGTTTTCGTATAATTTGTAACTGTCGAACAAACCGCAACTTAAATTCAAAGGAGAAAACAAATGATCAAACCAAGTGCACTTGAATTTACTATGATTACACCAGTTATTGAAAATTCTTTACCGGAACATATAACAAAGTTCCTCCCCATGAGATGCTCCATCAATATTCAAGTGAAACAGGATCTTGAATGCATTGATGTCGGCGTTTACGGAAAATCTAATGCAAACCAATTATAAAGAAGCCATGAAATGGATGAATATTATTATATGTTGGCACATTCAAACCTCAGTAGAAACGTATTTTTTGGTGTTCCTTTGTTGTTTGCTATTACTTGATACCGGGCAGCTTTGAGAATTCCATACCCAAAGTTTGAATCTGAGAGTAAAGCAATGTTTCCACGTTTTATTGCATCAGCATTGGTTGTGTCATTGAAATAGGCGTCTTTTAAAAGATCGATCGCATGCTTGTATTCCTGAATAGAGTGAAAATAAGAATAACACTCGATACTAACACAGTCTGGTGTGTTTTTTTTAATTTGGCACATGAGCCGAAAAATTGCCAAGCTTAGGTGGCCCTTATTACAGAATGGATCATGGTCTTGGTCTAAGTTGCTCGTTTCGAAAAAATTTAACTATCGCTTTTTCTATATTTCAGGAGGAACAAATCTCTTGATGTGAGGGAGCCAACAAGTGTAACCAGAACTATCTTTTGTCTTCAAGACTTGGAAAAATTGTATGAAAATCTTACATCTGGCTATTTATATCATAGCTATGATGGTTTTATGCACTTTATACTGGCGTAAAAATGTGCAGCAGTTGATTTTAGATGGACACTAAGGACATGAAATTCATTTTTAGCCCATTCCATAATCAGGTCCTTTTAAACTATCGATTGGCACTTGTTCGACTCATGTGCCAAATATTAGAAGAAAAAAAACACGAGTCGGACTATGTATTGAATATTTCTTAATATGCTTAATTTTAGACAGCTCTCGTTACTTGGAATTATTAGAATTACCTCTGGATAAGTATCTTTATCAAATCCACTGAATGGCAGCACAATCTTTGAATTTTTCCAATCTTCGCTAAGAAGTGGTTCAGTGTTTTTAGATAAATCTGGTTTGAGTGATACGTATTCCTAATTGAAGCAAAGGAACGAATGTTTTGAGTTGAACAATGGATGCATTTCTGCTCCTCGATGGAAAATTTCCAAATCGTCAAATATGTATATGATCTTCATTCATTAGATATACCTGAGAAACGATGCTGAACATAGTATCCATGACTGGTGCCTTATCTGATTTGTAGATTTCTTCGGACGTCTTAGTTATGAATGCATCTTTGGTTTCAGGACTTTCGATGGTTGGATTCCATGCTTTTTGAAGTAGAACCTGTTCCAAATCGTTGGTTCTTAGTATTTTAGCAAGTTCTGTGCTGTCTGCCGTCTTCAAGTACTCGACCAACTGCAGTTTGTCTTGGATATTTGAGATTTTCTGCATTCTCTCTAAGTGATTTGGTTCGTATAAGACGTAATTGTTCAAGGAAGAGCTGCTGAGAGCGAACGCCCTGTTGAAATACTTTCGTGACTCTTCATTGAGCATATGTAAATTTACAGAAGCCCCGCCTGTTAGAACACGAATGATAAACGTGATGTGAATTTCACCACTTTCTGGTGGCCAAATTTATAGCTTTTACGAAATACAACACCTACCCGCACTCTCTCCGAATAACATGATCTCATTCTGATTCCCCGAGAAATGTTCAATATTCTCATAAATCCATTTCAAAGCCAATTGCTGATCTTTCAAACCCATGTTGCCGGTATATTCTCCAAAACCAAGATTCATAAAGCCAAAAACGCCCACGCGATAATTTAATGTGACCAAAATATTGTCCGCATCAATGAGGAAGTCTGGCCCGTATTGGAAATCGTTCGATGTTCCCTCAGTAAAACCACCACCGTGAATAAATATCAGAACAGTTTTCTTCTCTACGCCACCAGCTTTCGAAAAAAGAACACATAAGATTGAGGCATTAAATGCAGCACACAACTGAATAAAGCCTTTTCAAATGAATGGGAAAGCGGAATATTGGCCTCCCATCACGTTTTTTCTTCGAAAAACGGGAAATTCGAAAAAAAATACAAATCAAACGAACTTATTGCAACGATACATACAATGGCCAAACACGAACTGATTTCATTTCATGCCTCGAAGCAAAGATCTTTGACTTACTTTCGATCATCTTCAAATCGATATATTCAAATGATTCATCACAGCAATTGAGCAGCAAGCGATAATTTGTCACATAATCGCAAATCACAAACCAATAGACTAGACTTAGGTACTGGTTAGATAAAAAACAAACATCGTAGTCGTTTAATCGACAGTTTTCGCTGAAGCGGCTGTGTGCGCCGCACGCGACGAGAACAACATTTGTTTATAATTTTAATAAACATTTCAGTCAGTCCACTTGGTGTACTTTTTTATCGCACATTTTCGGCGTATTCATTGTGTTGTCCAATGAATATTCGAATCATATGGTTTTTAGTTTGGAAAAAAATCAGAGAAGAACATTCGCGAAAAAACGGGGAAATACTAAAAAAAAATTGAATCGCATCGTAAATTTTTTTTCATTAAAAGTGATACATGAAAACAAATTTTTTTCAGGGGCTCTCCATTTTACAAAAAAATTACGTTTCATTATTCCGCTTGCCCATTGAAATGAAAATGTCATAAAACTAACCTGGAACATAAATGTTAACAAACAGACAATTTTCGCTTGTGTTTCCCGTTGCTGGTACCCAACCCGATGAAGTGATGCATCCATCTCCGAAGTTTTGCACCTTTAGGGGTTCAGTCCATTGTCGCACGAGTGGTTGAGGTGACTTCAGATGCAGAAAATATTTTCAATTGATTTGATTGAGTTTAATCTCAAAATAATTGATTTTGTATGTTGACATTTATTCTCTCGCTTCCATTGCTTACCTTGAATCTTCGGTCAACCGTTTCGCCAGTATACGGATCATTCCCAGTTATTGGAACCTCGGCATATGGAATTCCTCGAAATGAATAATACTTTTTGCCGAAAAAGCTCGTTTGTTCTGTGCCTTCGACTGGTCCATTGGTCGTTTGTCTTACAGTAGGGAAATCACAATTTGCAATCGATGTAAGCAATAACAAAATTGGCATCAATTCATATAGTACTTCATACATTTTGAGCTTGCTTATCTGAATTCACGACGGGAAAAAGAAAAAAATTAACCCTAATACCGTGTTTGGGGCACTGGATGACCCAGACGAAGTTTTAAGTTAAATAAAAGTGAAAAGATAACAAATTTAATTAAAAAATGAAAATTAATGGGGAGTTAGACTACTTAGAGGCGATCTTGCGCAATTTTGATTAATTATTGGTACTGACTTTTACCCGCTTAATGCAGGGTTTTTGATTTTGCAGTACATTTTTAGTTTTACACACTCACACATTATGTCTGTCGAATTTCCAAATTACAGATTGTTCACACTTCCGCCCTTTTGAAATGTTTCATTTGAGCAGTGTCGAGTGAACTATAGAGACGGTTGAGACAGTTGCCTCAAGGCACCACGCATTTGTGGGCACCACAAAGAGAGGAAATGAAAAAATGTTATGAATTGAATATGAATTTTTGATGCCCCAAGGAGCTGTGCCTAAAAATTGTGATGCTCTGAAAAGTTTTTGTATGGTGGGGGAAAAAGTGCGGTTTTTCAAAAAAAAAAAAAATCTTGCTCGCTGCCGCTCGCATTTAAAATATAAACCACAAAATTTTGCTAATTGCAACCAAAATTATTATTTGAATGAAATGTTTGAAACAAAGTAAAAATTGCAACTAGTTTTTCGAAAAATTTTCAAAAAGCACCAAAAAAAATTGCCTCAGGGCACCACGAAACATTAACTCGGCACTGCATTTGAGAGCAACCACCAATCTAATCGAAGAACAGGTCTTAATTTATTCTTAATAGCTTCTAATGAATGTCATTGAGTGTGATTGAATGCATGCCATGTCATTGATAGTGAATATTATTAACAATGAATTATTTCGGAAATGCCACCACATACTTCAACTAAAACTTGTAAATCAAAAGCCAAAGTGATGAATGACTGAGAAGAACAGTCTTTTCAGTTTAAATCTACATTGCACTTTGGGGGAGAAGGGACATTTTTTAATCTTCTCTGAACTTGATAACGAATTCGATTGAAACACTTCAGCACGAACTAGTTAAGTAACGCAAAATTTGAATTGCATTTAATTCACTCAAACGATTCCACATTTCCATTCGTTTTCAGTAAAAATCTGGTTCTTACATTGCACAGGTGAATATGAACTTGTTCACTTCTTTAGACTGAAAAGCATCACAGCGTATCAACCAGTTGTTTCAAGCGCTCAAAAGCAACTGAGTCTGAATTGCAAATACTCACCTATTTCAATGGTTTTGAAAGAGATATTACACAGGGATAAAGTATAATAAGTAATAATTGGTATCATTCGTCATCTCACCGGAATTTCGGGGGGGTGGGGGGTTTGGAAGAGTGTAAACGAGAGTCAAACTAATCAATATGTTGTAAATCACAGATGATTATGTTGTACTTATCATCACATAGGCATTTCTGATACAAATCTAAAATAAATTAAACACAAAAAATTGCAGGAAAAATTGAAAATGTCAAGTTTAAATTCCTGGTTTTAATAACACCTGTAACGAAAGTCTTGCGACAAAGATTTTGTGTCCGCATTCGGTTAATTCTCAAAATATTTAAAATCGTATGCCTAGATAATTAAGTTTGATTCCTTAGCATTCGATAGAAACCACCGTGGAGTCTATATGAACCATATCTTCTAACTTATAGGACAAAACATTGAGAGCTGATTTGCTCATTTTTATGCATTTTTGCAAATTTGTCATTTTTTTGAAATTTTGATGACTGAAATAAAACTCAGAGTACAATGAAAACAATATTCACCACTTGAAATATCTCTAGATGAGTTAGACTAAGAGAACTTTTTAGCTAAAAATCATCACAATTTTCTATAAATAATGGAGAGAAAATCGAGAAAATATGATTTTTTGGCCGTCCAGGTCTTAAATTTTGTTTCCCAACATTTTACGCTCTAGGTCAGAAAGTATCGTTTACTTCCACCCTAAAAGCGTTTCTCTTTTACGTTAGGGGACCCAACTAAATGATTCAATCATCTGTATCTATCTTACTTTGAGAAAAAGTATAATTTCGAGCCTTCGAATTTGTCGCAAGACTTTCGTTACAGGTGTTAGTTTGCAAATTGATTACTTTGGCAAGCTAATATTGTTTGCCTGTTCTAACCTCAACAGAATTGAAACAATAAATCGTTAAATTATATCATACTGGATTTACACAGCTGGGTGTTAATAATTAAGGAGTATCTTTTGCCTAACAGTCTATCTCTTTTAGGATTTGCTATCGTTTAAAAACGTGAAGTTTAAGTCCACCAAAAAGAATTATTGTTTCTATGCTTTTCGGATGGATGTCTTGCCTCAATGGAATCTTTTGTAATGAACTGATGAATAAATGAAATTATAATGTATTTAACCAATGGACATTGGACATTGGACATTCAGCATTAGAACAATAACATTGACCAAGCACTCAAAATAAGTGTTAATTTTCATCTTAACACAAATCAAACCGCATGAACATGCAATTCATGTAATACAATTTTGTATCGAATTCTCACTAGAATCAATATATCTTCTTCACCTTACACAAAACGTGATCTAGGTGTTCAGAAAATCGCAATGCGGGAGTATACCCGTTTGAAAAAAAAATGACTGACTGACTATAACTTCAGTTGACTCTAGTTGATTGAATTTATGTTTTTGTTCTAAGAAAATCGCTTTGTCCCAAATGAAGCAACTTAGATTGACTTGTAAGTTCAAATGATTTCAGTTAACTATGATAGACTTACACTATACTTTGTACTGAAATGTCAATCAAAGTAAGTCATTTTTGTCTGAAATTAGTTAACTGACTGCTCAGTTACTAATCCTTTTTTTTGTCGTGGTTCTTTTTCATAAACAGCCGGAGAACTACCAAAATACCGACCTTAAAATTGTTCGAAACGGTCCAGAATTTATGCGTAAGTACATACCAACAAATTGAATGCTAATGCGTCACTATCATTGCATATGAATATACTACAACGAAGCTTTTATTCCAGATTCCATTTAACTAGCCTGTACTGTTTTTTTTTTGTTATTTTACAACTTTATTTCAATCATTTGAAGATAACACTTAAATAAAACAATATTTACAACAATTTATGTTCAGCATGAAGCAAAAATGATGCACATGTACGTTAGTCGAGGTGAGCTTGTTACAAAAATATAAAAAAAGAAGAAGTTATTTTCTTATTTCTTTATTCACATGTATTTTAAAATTACATTGAAATCAGAAGGTAAATCGGTTTAATTCACTTCGAATGCCCGCGCACGTCAGGCCACCATCAATTGGCAGAAGCACACCAGTCAAGAATGTTTCCGAAGCCAAGTAAGCGATGGCTGAACTCGTATCCGAAACCTCGCCAACTCTGTCCACTAAAAATTCATGTTTACGATCTTCGTAGAATTGATTTTCATTCGATTCATTGATTCCAATCTGTTCAAAAATTGGGGTACGGATTGTGGCTGGATTTATCGAATTCACTAACAAAAAAAAAACCAATTAAACCATATTACATTTTTAAGCCTTGCCTCCACTTACCTCGTATTCCCTTCGGAGCCAATGCTATCGCGGAGCATTTTGTGAACTGATCCAATCCAGCTTTGCTAATACAGTATGACGTCATGTAATCAAATGGCCGTAATCCACAAACGCTGGAAACATTAATGATATTTCCTTTTGTCTTTTCCAAGTGAGGCACCGCCAAATTCGTTAGAATAATAACACTCCTCACGTTTGTATCTAAAATACTATCAAACTTTTCAACATCAAAATATGCCACGCTATCTGCTCCAAAGGCGCCTGCACTGTTTACAAGAACGTCAAGTCGACCAAAATGCTCGATAGTTTCATCGATAATGCGTTGCGCGTCTTTTGTCACATCGGTCACGATCGGAAGTGGTGTTGGTGCACCAGATTTCTTTATTTGATCGACCACTTCACTCACTCGTTTCTCATTTCGTCCAACAATCGACACTTTTGCTCCCAATTTTGCCAGATGACGAGCTGCATCGGCCCCAATTCCACTACTTGACCCGGTTATGATCACGACTTTTCCTCTTAAACTCATTTTGACCGTAAGACTTCTTTATATCCAAATCGCTGTTTATGGTTTCAAGTTATATATCAGACTATGACTCTTAGTGCTCAGCGCAATTGCATTTATACCAAGGGAACAGATAAATTACAAAAGTCTACACGCAGATCAATAACATATGAGATTTAAATATTGATGGCAGTCCGACAAATGACACTCCATAGACTGTGCATTTCAAGCACAAATATCGAAAGTGGGAGTTTTGGCGTCACGCCTATATATACAATAGGTATGCTATTTTGTCAGGACAAAAGTGTATTTCGCATTCCCTAATGAAACATTTTATTGGAAATGAGGAAAACAATTGCGTCACAACTTTTGAATTTAATTTTTGCCAAAGTGTTTTGCCAAAAGTTGTGACGCGATTATTTTACAATAGTAAATGCGTCAGTCCATAGAAGTTGCAAATCCATAGGAGCGTCATTCCATTTTAACCTTTTCTAGAGATTTTTCATCGGATTTATCTGCAATTCCACACCAATTCAGACTCTGATTAACAGAAAAGAGTTGTACTGTAGGGTCGGCGAATTCGCTGAAAATTGAAATGGAGTTTTGTTTTATTGGCTTGGGTTTTGGTGCTGCCAGTTACAGACTGTCACACGCTTTCGAGTATACGTATTGTAACTTTTTTGAAAATCTAAAAAAAATCGAAAAAATGAGTTTGCGGCAACTGAAATCTAACTGAGAAGTAGTTGATACATTGCCTAACCACTGGTATCGTTGGAAAGGGAATTAATGGGGCTACAAAAAGCGCAGTAAATATATTTGAATTTTCTGTGTTTTGATAAATACGTTGTTTATAAACCTGATTATTGGCGTTCTATATTAATCATGATAGATGCAACAGACTGAATGAATTGAATGAACTGTGTAGCAGCGATGAAAACATGCTCACGCACACAGTCACATTCACCTCAGTTAATTCAAATGTTGATTGGCTGTCGTTTTTTCACTGCTGATCGGCTTTTGAGTAATTCGTAGGTAAAATGCCAAGTACAAATCATAATTTATCAATCATCGATTTATTTGCGCGCCGCTTATGACCATGACAATCATTATAACCTATTATCATTTTTGTTAAAGGCTCTCGGAAATTTGTGCCTAGAACGTCAAAGCAATTGACATTTCAATGCTTTTAAATCAGTAAAACGTCAATGCTGTTAACGACATTGACATTTTAGGCAAAAGCAACATTGGCGATTTCCTAGAGCCTTTGTTTTGATTTCCAACTTCCTACATTTTGATCAACACCTATGTCAATGACGCCATGAATTAAATGAGTGGTCGATTATTATCACGACAATAGAACAAAGACGAACATTCGATACTTGAGAAAATTACACACAGAAATAAAATGTGGTAGGTTTGTGCTATCTATTGGTGACGAGCAGTGTTTTTTTTAGATACGATTTTTGTATCTAGATAAGATACAGATAAAATTGAATTTTTTAAAACCCATCTAGATTAGATATAGATAAATATCTAAATAAAATATCTAGATACTATCTATTCACATATCTATCTTTTTTTTAAAGATAAAATTTAGATATGAAATATTCCAAAAATGTCAGGATTTTTTTTCGTTTCCGTCGAGATAAAATTGAGCAGTGCGGTCAGAGAGGATTATGAATTGAATCCAAAATCGGAACGATTTCTTCGAAAAGTATAAAATGTATTTTTTTTTTCAATAAATTCGTTATAATATAATTCGTCGCAATTTTCAATTATATTCTAATATTGAAACTAATGAAATAAAAATAATCTGATATCTGACTGTAATACAAAATGTGATAAACGATAAAAATTGAAATTGGCTTGTAAAATTGGATTTTGATATCTTTTTTTATATCTTGAATCTATTGAATAGATTTGACTTAGTGTTTTCTATATAGGGGGCGTTGCTGCAGGTTGAGAATTGCTGCAGGTTGAGAAACGTCACTTTTTTTCACTATACGTGATGATACCGCCATCGCAATAGCTGTCAAAGTCTTAGTTTAATGCATGATCACTTTTGAGACTTGTTTCGACAGAACTGGCATTTGTTTTGATACACTAACAATTCGACTGTGATTTTTTGTGCGAAAAAATTTATTCTGGTTTTTGCTAAGCGTTATAAATTGACATTTAGCATAGAAAAAGTGGTCGGGTAAGCGTTATTTTATAGTATTTTAATTTCTTTTTATGCTTCAATATGAATATATGTGCATTTTGTGGTGTTGAAAAAAAGTTGTGAGTCTCGGAAAAAATGTCTATAAAACTGCAGGTTGAGAAAGTGATTTCGCTGCAGGTTGAGGATAGGTAAATTTCAGCAAATTATGCATAAAAACGATTTAAGTATTGATTTCGTTTGTAAATCAACACTGAATCATCGTTGAAGTGCATATAAGTCATTTTAGTGTTCTTTTTTTCAAAAAAATTTACGCCTTTTTCAGCACCTTCAGAAAATTGACCATAAATTTTGTTTTTGAAAAGCAATCGCGTATGTTTCTTTGGCAAAATTATAGCTCTAGACATTATCTATCCAACGATACCATATACTTTTGTAAATGTTAACTCCAGACAAAGTATTGACCAAATTATAAAGTGGTAGCCAACCTGCAGCAAAGTCCCCTATAGATAGATACGAGATATTTTTATTTTTTTATTTTAAAATCTAGATTAGATATAGATATGTATCTATCTATCTATATCTAATATCTAGCGATAGATACGTATCTAAAAAAAACACTGGTGACAAGTATAGTTACCACAAGTCTTAGAAAAGTTACCACACGCACCAAACT
>NW_022601403.1:655019-701189 GCF_009176505.1 Sitodiplosis mosellana | reverse complement strand
AGTTTGGTGCGTGTGGTAACTTTTCTAAGACTTGTGGTAACTATACTCGTCACCAATAGATAGCACAAACGTACCACATTTTATTTCTGTGTGTAGTCTCGTTTCAGCAGTTATTTCGATCAATTAGAAATTTTCTTGAACTGTTCAAATCAGCCATGATTACATATTTTGTCGGAAAAATAAAAACTGGAAAGTTTTATGTTGATTATCCGTTGATTGACCGGTTATGTGATCCTGACCTCTTTTATCTTTGAAAAAATCCTTGAATTTGTAATTTTTTCATTCCACTCCAACACAGATTGTTGGAGCCAAAAAATTAAATTGTACGAGATGATGTTTTCAACTCAAGATATTTTACACTCAAAATGGAGCAATATGCAACATGGGCAATTCAAAGTTCATATAAACACTAGTTATTTTATGAAAATAATTTCGGTCCAAAAACAACAAAACTCTTACTTCCCTCCGATTTTGGTATCAAATCGGCATTTTAGTTAGAAATTCCCTGAAAAATAGCACTTTTATACTGGAGTTTTTGACGAGCAATCGTATAAACCAACCCTGATGTCACCAAGTGGTCGAAAATTCTGATGGGTCGCGTTGATGTTTCCCTTGAAAATTCGCTTGAAAAAACCATTGAAAATTCGATTCATTAGAGATTCTTTGAATATGCCATTTTGAGGGGGTTTCGTCATGTATATGGCCGCCATTCTTTGTAGTAAGAAAAGCTGTAAATAAGAAAATACGTTCTTTGCAGATGTACAGATTCGAAGTATCTGCAAAGAATGTGTTGTGTATTGATGAAATAATCTATATATCATTGTAACATATGTCATACTAGTTATAGTAGACTTTATAATAAATAATTACTCTTGATCTAACACTTCAACTAAACAGAAGTATTCATTCAAATACATAACAATTTTTCTTTAAAGGGGGGAGATGTTATATATAGATTATTTCATCAATACACAACAGAATGTATTTTGTTATTTATAGATTTTCTTACTGCAAATGGTGGCCAAATCAGTTACGGGCACGACATTCGATGGCGTTTTTCTGGTCAAAAAAATTTAAATTTCCCTTTGTGTCCGATGTACAATATGAAACAGAAACTGGACTGTCAAATTTAAAACGACGACAATGTCCTCAATTTGATACACTTATCTTGTTCTTATTTTTTTGGAAAATTAGTATCAAAAACTACCTATCGAAAAACCAGATTGAATGGATGTTTTAAAAATGCCCTTTTACAATGTATCTTATGAAGAACTAAGTTCCAAAGAAGTCGGTAAGACCCTTTATTATCTTTAATTTAACGAAATAACCACTATATATTGAAAAATCGATTGAAACAACAATCAAGCTTAACTTATTTATTTCAACAGTAGGCATAATTCCTTTGAAAGAAGCTTTTTAAATGTCATTTGGAAATTTTTTTTTCGTTTTTTTTTCTTCCTTCCTCTTTATACCGCTCACGATTTCTGTAATTCCTTGTTCTGTTGATATTCTTCTTGCAATTTTCGACATTTTCTTTTTGACTGAAAAAAAAAGTAATTTTGCTTCCTTTTTCTTTTCTATTTGTTGTGTATTTAGGAAAAGACGTCTACTCAATAGTACTGTGAGAACCAAACTATTTTATTTTAAACTCAATCAAATACAGTTGAATCAACGATATGTTGATAATCATTTCACATGACTACTTCGATATTCAACACTATTTTTGTCGATTCGATATCTTGACGTTGATTCCACCTTCAATAGATAATGTAAATGCGTTACTAGCCATAACAAGTTCACGATCATTTTCACATTCGAAATTGTAGCTTTTCAATATTGAAACGATCGCTGTTTTGGTCGTGACCTTTCCCATACGGAAACCTGTTGAAACCAGCATAAATCGGTCAATTGAAATAAAAAGATTGGTTAATTATAATTTCGAATTCAATCGATGCGATGGATTCATGTATCAAAATACGCACCAATACACGCTAATAATTGAAAAGAAAACGTTGATTAATTATAACTTTGAATGCAATCTCGGATTCATGTATCAAATTACGTACCACGAGGACCATCACCAAATGGAATGAATGCATCTGCATTGTACATGGGTTTGTCGTCCGAAAAACGATCGGGCCAATAGTTCTCTGGATCAGGGAAGTATTGGGGATCTCTCATCAGACCAAGCAACGAAATGGCAACGGGTGTTCCTTTGGGCACTATTAGGCCCAAGTTATCGATTCGATACTCCTTGGTGCAGATTCGGTTCAAGAATGGCAGCGTCGGATACTTTCGAAAGGATTCTGGAATGAAAAACCATTTTTTTTTCAATTTACCAGGAATTTTCTCAGCTTTTTTTCAATTTCATGCAACGATTTTCAATTAACCTTTAACACACATCTCCAAAAATGGCATATCGTTGATGCTTTCATACGTGATGGCGTTGTCGTGTTTGGCCAACACGCTATCGATTTCATTTTGCAGTCTCTTCTGAAGCTCTGGCTTTCGCGACAACTCAAACAGCGTATAGGCTACAGCTGAGGCGGTGGTATCGAATCCCGCCAAATAAAATAAGCCCACTTGAGCCGCGCATTGTTCAATTGTAAGCGATTCTACATTGGATTCATTTGTATTTGTTTCATTTGCCCCCGATTGGAATGCATCGTCGCTACTGAGTTTTCCCGTTTTGCGCAATTCCATCAGCAATTGAATGAAATCCCTTCGGAAAACACCATTTTGTTCACGATATTCCATTGTATTCTTCACAATTCCAACCATGTAGTCCTGGAATCGCTGCGACAACCACGACATTCGAAGGATTTCGAGGAGTCTATGACAAAGATTACATTAGTATCAATTCGATTGACTTTAATCTAATAAGTATGTCGTAATCAAATTCATCGATCGCATTACATAAAGAATGCATCAAGTGACTGTAAACCGTAGCATGTATCGAATAACGATGAATAAAACCAAATTAATTCCGATGTGCATAAGATGAAACTAATACTAGTAAAATGAATGAAAAAAAAACTTACTTTGGACAAAAGAAAACTCCAATCAGCCTTATGCGATTGATAAAACCGCCATCGCTTACTTGATTTTCAATTTCACGGAACGAATGATTTGGATCATCGATTGAATTCACATCTAAGCCAAAGCCAACCGTTCCAATCACATCCATCCCATATCTATTGGATATGAAAAAAAAATGTAAAACATGAATTGCGACAAGATTAAACGATGACTGTATATGGCTTAATTGACTAAGTTCACTTATCAGATGAAACGAGAATGACCCACTTTTTCGTGGAATTAAATTCAGTTTGAAATCTATTGTAATTGATTAACATTTGTCATTTTAAGAAAAATTGGAGCACAAGAATGACATTTTTTCAATTTTCTTATTTACTTGTCAGGTCTTGTCAAACATGTAGGACCTACATTGTAGGTATAATGAAAATATGAAGAAGTTAAAGGAGTTGAATTCATTTTTTAAGAAACAAAAATCGTTGTGCAGATCAACGACATTCCTAAATACTTCCTTGAAACAACTTTACCTTATTGTAAAATTCTTGATGTCGATAATTTCATTGTTATCGGCCAATGGGGCGAGTTTTCGTCTAAGATTGTCGGCAATTTGAATGATTGTTGGCATCATGGCCTTGAGTTTACCAGATCTTGAGTGAAAACGAATAAACCATCGTAAAATTAGTCGATAAATGCTGTAATCATATCATATTTACGAAAATGTTGGTGTCAGCTTAGCTCGCAATGATTTCCAATCTTGTCCTTCTTTCACGAACAAATTGTCGGCAACTTGATCATTTGGATTATGATAAGATCCGCGGTCATAAAAGCTTGTAAAATCTGTCTTTAAAATATTTTGAACGAGACTTGCATCACGTACCATTAAAGCGGGTCGAAATAAAAAGTAAACACCTTCAATGGGCTTCTTTGAGGTACGATGAAGATCGTATAGCTCTTTGCCAAGTGATTTTTGCCCATGCCATGAACCCGACAGATTTCCAAACGGAATCGACGGTTTTATATATGGGAAATTCGTTCCTTCCCAGTAACTGTACACACGCTTCAACCACAAGTACAAAACACTCAACACGACAATCCACAAGTAAAACGCAATCATTTTTTTTTCTTGAAATAAAATTCAATCGTTTTCATCCAAAACCAAATAATACATCAAGTAACTGAGATATTCTTTGTTCAGCAAGATCGGCATTTATACTGAGCTCACGGAAGGTTGAACATGGATTTTTATTCTACACAGTGACGTGTAAGAAGCTACAGAACAGAGTGAGTTTGTTCAGAGAACATAATAAATAAATGAATGATAATATATTTCAAGCATTGCATTATAATGATCAGTTCAGAGATCAAAGAAATAAAGCAAGTAAAAACCGTGTTAACGACCGGACAACAAAAAATTACCACATTACAGTTTTCAGCGATTAAGCATTTCTCGGCTCAATGTTCAAAATTTAATAATCATGAATAAAACACCAATTGGTTTTACCTCGTTAAACTGAGATATTCTTTGTAGCAAGATCGGCATTTATACTGAGCTCACGGAAGGTTGAAAATGGGTTTTTATTCTACACAGTGACGTGTAAGAAGCTACAGAACAGAGTGAGTTTGTTCAGAGAACATAATAAATAAATGAATGAAAATATATTTCAAGCATTGCATTATAATGACCAGTTCAGAGAACAAAGAAATAAAGCAAGTAAAAACCGTGTTAACGACCGGACAACAAAAAATTACCACATTACAGTTTTTAGCGATTAAGCATTTCTCGGCTCAATGTTCAAAATTTAATAATCATGAATAAAACACCAATTGGTTTTACCTCGTTAAAAAAAGCAGACGTGTGTTGAAATTAATTCATATTTTAATGTAATACACCTTACAGAGTTAAACGATTGAATATAAAACCAAGCTTCACACAAAGACTTTATTTATCTGTTTAAAAATGGTGAAATCTAAGCTAATTCTTCATGTGGATTTAATATCTGGTCAAATAACTGAAAAATGCATCAAACCCTTTAGACTATAAGTTATAGTAAACGTCTCCTTAGATCATAATTTTTGAAATCACTGGTGTGGTGTTTTGTGTCTAATTTTTGACGAGGAATCGATTTCTGGTTCCATGAAGTGGACACCGGTTTAAGTGATTTTTGTTTCGGAGTATACGATTGTTTCAAAGGAAAATTCATTTTTATTCATGAGTAAATGACGGCCATGACCACAGGATCCATAGCAAAACCAACTGAACAAACGATATTTACTTCCGTTGCCTATGCAATTCAAGCATAATGCCTTACGAACATTTTGGGTGCCTACATAACCAAGTCGAGTGATGTTTTCACATATTTTTTTAGCCTCATATTCGATTGGTTCGATTTTAACTCTAAAAAAATCGAATTTTGTTCTATAAGAGGTTTCACATGGTGTCATCAAAGAAATTTCAGATCTTATTAAGATACATCATTTGGTCAAAGCAACTGATATCGGCTTCCATGATATTTCTCTCTCTTCCGATTGCAGCATTGTTCACCAAAATATCCAAACGGCCAAAGTGGTTGATAGTTTCGACGATTTTCGAATTTTCAGTAACATCGGCTACGATTGCTAAAGGCTTGCGGGGAGTTGTCACCTTTTATTTGTTTAACGATTTCGTTTAACCCCGTTGCATTTGGCCATGAAATAGAAATTCGAACGGTTATCAATATTGAAATGCGTGATTTTTGTGTTTGTAATTAAAATTATAATAAATCTATCGTAAAACATCCAATTGTTACAATTGAACAAATAGACTGATCTTATGCAAAACTTTTGTTTTTTTTATCATATTTGAGAAGAACACGAAAAAATCTTCCGATATGAATAGATAACTTATTTGTATTTTTTTTTAGGAAAGTGGTTTATTTTGAGACTATGTTACAATTTGGATGGTTTACGATATTATTCTGTCAAAATTCTAATTTGTTATTGCTTCAATTATTTTTGCTTACGTCAATTGCTTCAGTTGTTATTAGGATGAAATTGTTCTTTTCTTTCTACGCAAATTCAGTTCGGATTGATTCAAGATTAAATGAATTTGAGGTGTTCACCTTAGGTGAGCTTCATAATATGTATATATTGACGTCGTGATTAGTAATTCTTTTTGAATGGAGACTAATAGAGTTATTAAGCCAATCAATGAAGTGTAAATCACAGATGATTATGGTGCAATTGCCACCAAATAGAAATTTCTGATACAGAAATAAAATAAATTAAACACAAAACAAAATGTAGGAAAAATTGAAAATGTCTAGTTCTGAATATCTGTTTTTAATTGTTTGCATTTGTTCACTTTGCTAACTAAGCCAATTAGCATAATTATATTTGCCTGTTCTAGCCTCAACAGAATTGAAACAATAAATCGTTCAATTACATCAAACTGGATTTACACAGCTGGATAAGGGAATGAAGAGAATATTTTGCCTAACAGTATTTCTATTCAGGATTTGTCATCGTTTAGAAACATGAAATTCATTGTTTCATTCATATTTATCAATCGTAATAAACCACCAAAAATGATCATACTCATCTTTGATCATTTTAAAGTCGAAAAAAGTATCCTTTTCATGACTCTACTAGCATAGAACTTCACAGAGTCTGTGCAATCCGGCTACTTAATACTCGGTTGTGTAGATCATGCATTCAATATGAACTTCATATTGAATACAATGCGTAATATTACTCTACGGCTTGAGGTTTCTTTCAAGTTCATTACTTAAATTCAAGAAATGTAAAAACGTAAAAACTGAAGCACATTGAAATTCAGTGTGTTTTGACAAAACACGATGTCTATAACCTGATTATGAGCATTCTGTGTTAATGGTGATAGATTTGACACACGAATGGATTGAATGAACTGTATAGCAGCGATAAAAACTTGCTCACGCACACAGTCACATTCTTCTCAGTGAACCCAAGTGTTGATTGGCTGTCATTTTTGCACTGCTGATCGGCTTTTGAGTAATTCATAGGTAAAATGCCAAGTACAAATCATAATTTATCAATCATCGATTTATTTGCGCGCCGCTTATGACCATGACAATCATTATAACCTATCATCATTTTTGTAAAATTTGTTTTGATTTCCAACTATCTGCATTTTGATCAACACGCCACGCTGTCAATGACGCCATGAATTAAATAAGTGGTCGATTATCACGACGATGGAGCAAAGAAGAACATTCGATGCTTGAGAAAATTAGTCTCGTTGCAGCAGTCATTTCGATCGATTAGAAATTTACTTGACGGTTTACTGCACCACAAGTGACAAAAGAAAACTGTTTATTACAACATGATAATATACATTCTGCATTGAAACAACATTTTTGGTCACTCGAAGTGCAGATTTTACTTCTCCGTTAAACATGTTCTGCTGGGGAAAGCACTGGTTTTACTCTCCAAATTCGGATGACATCTTATCACGCGAACTTCATTTCAACAACTATATTGCTACTCTTGTAAAATAAAATCATTTAGAATCTTTTTCCAAATCTTGAAACATCATAATCAATTCAATTACCATGTAAAAGTTTCTTTATCCCGTATTTTCACATAATGATCACAAAAAAGAGTGTTGAAATACACGGGAAACCAAATTATTTTTTTGAAGGAAATAAAACACTAGTTAAATTCCATACACGTAAAAATTCGGAAATCCGAGGAAGACAAACTCGGCAATTTTATGGAATATTGTCGCCAAGAAAATTCCCAAATCTGTTTCTGTATATACATTTATTTCTTGGCGATACACTCATAGATACATATCTCTATATACATTGGGGCATTTTAGCGAATTTCGGCTTTTACAGCTGGAATATTGTACAGAATCGTCCCCAGTATCGAATGGAATTGGTATTTCATGCATTTCACTTCTTTTGGCGTGTGGACGTTTTTCCGCATAAAATGACAAAAATACGGAAAATTCGTTCTAGTGTACTAGCTAAGGTAAATCGACAATTTCTAACATCAAAATTAACCGGTCTAAATGTCATACATGACGATTTATATCGTTGGGAAGCCCTTATATTGCAGGTAATTTTACAGTTTATTTGGTTACAGTTTGACCAACTTACGGATTAGAGACTCATAATTATGAGTATTCGAAAATGTTTGCCGTTTTGCAGAAAATGACTTTAATCGCATTGAAATACACGTAATGTAAACAGTCCGGTTCAGCCCCTCCATTAAATTATGATTCTTAATCCCCTCTTCCCTCTCTGGTAATCAAAAGCGAGAACTCTAGGGGGAAAGAACTGAATAAATGAAAATGCCTGTGAATTTTTATCAATATTACTTTTAGCAAATATACCAATAGAACCCGTGAGCATAAAAACAACGTATTGACTCTTCGCCGATGAATACGAAACGCAAAAAAATCGCCGAACAAAGTGAAACACCAATCTGTTATTGGATCAATATGAAGCATGAAATCGTTGGCTACTATTTTATTCACGTTGCGCTTCGTTTCGAAGCGCGGCAAGTGTTTCATTTTGTTCCAGTAACAGAACGTTGTATCACTTTGTTCGGCGACGCGCTCAATGTACTGTTTTGGAAAAATATGCATGATTTGATATAGTTTTGAGTCCATTGGTATGATGATTCATTTTAACACAACACCCATTCTATTTCGCTCACACTTACGTGCACTTTAACGTTGCTGAAACATGTACGTTCTTGTTTCTTTACTGCGCACATCTTTTTAACAGTAAAGCAGACTACTTTGTTATACGGGTAAAAATTGCACGTAAGTGTGAGCGAAATAGAATTGGTGTTGTGCGTCCGTGTTTTGGCCATGTATAGATTTCACTATATAAACCAATGTATTCACAGCGGCGTGAACCCGCGTTCCGAGGATTTCATACAAACTTCCCATGTAGACGATCCGAAATAGGCAACAGTCGAAAAAAAAAGTTTAAATTTTTTTTCGATTTTCATATAGTATTTTTTTCTGCTCTATTGGTGTTATCGGCACATCGAAATTCGCGCTCCTTATCAGTTAATTTTCACTTCATAGACAAATCACGACCAAAACCACCATTAAAATGAATCATCATACCAATGGACTCAAAAGTGTATCAAACATTTTTGTTTCAATTAAAGTGAAACACAATTTCTATAGTCAGCCGATATTTCACGATTCACTTTCAAGCGAACAGAATTTATGTTGCACTCGCACAAAACTATATCAAATCATGCATATTTGTTCAAAACAGTACATTGAGCGCGTCGCCGAACAAAGTGATACAACGTTCTGTTACTGGAACAAAATGAAACACTTGCCGCGCTTCGAAACAAAGCGCAACGTAAATAAAATAGTGGCCAACGATTTCATGTTTCATATTGATCCAATAACAGATTGGTGTTTCACTTTGTTCGGCGATTTTTTTGCGTTTCGTATTCATCGGCGAAGAGTCAATACGTTGTTTTTATGCTCACGGGTTCAATAGTTCTTTTTCCCTAGCGAGGACCTCTTTTAAGGTCTTACACTAGATATAATGAATTTTCAATCCGATTTCCTTAAAGACATTATTCATTGGAGGAAATTTACACTGAGTAGAATCGATTTTCAAAAATAAGTTTTCTCAGCGCGAAAACTCCCGATTTCACGGTTCTGACCGTGAACCAGTATGATTGAAACATACGCAGGCATTCGAAATTTGTTCCTTGCATTCGCATGTATTCGTAGCCACTCGTATTTTAATACATAAATTCAAATACATTCGCAATATTCGCGAGAGTCATAAGACCCTAGGCATTAATCCACTCACACGGATATATGAAATAAGATTTGTTTAGTCTGAATCGTGGCGTTTTTGTTAATTTGCCCATATTATATATTTGTATAGTAAAGGGTTGACTTATCGAACGGATATGGACTTTTGTAAAAAAAAAATTAATAAAAATGAGGGACCTTTACTGGAAAGACAACTAAAGACAAACCGTCTCCATAGAAATAGCCACTTGAATGTTATTTCTATGCAAATTCATGCGACAATTCGATTTTGCATTTCGTCTTGATGCATTTTATTTTTTGAGGTTTTTTTTTTATTAATTTTTTCTTCAATGTATTTCCTTCAATTTATTATCAACACATCAACATTTTTAGAAAGAAGAATTAAAATAAACAAATCGATGAGCTTGTAAGTTCCCTAAAGGAAAAAGTTAGAACAACCGGAAGATTTAATGAGCTAAAGTACAAATCAGGTTGAATATTGGTTTGATTCATGTATTGTCAGTAAATGGCTTGATTCAAGCAATTCCGTTATTATGCACCATTGTAAAATTGCATCCAAAACACAAAAAACTTGAATAAATGAATGAATTACTTTGCAAATGCACATAAGAATAGATGCACTAGAATCGGGTCGAATCCTGTGACTCCATGAATCATACCAAATTCCACTGGATTTTCAAAGCATTTTCTTCGCTCCAATTAGTTCGGTTGGTTTTGATGGACATGCCACCATTTTTCGTTTTAATGATGATTGCCTCAAGATTATTGCCGAAAGCTTTGTGTATGGTATTTCGAACAAGAGTGAAAACACCACCGACGCTAGATAAATGTAGACATTAATTCCAGTTGTCATTACCACCTAGAAAAACAATCAAGAAATGAATTAATAAATGAGGAAAAAAACTGATTCGACCATATCATGTGATATACATTCTACAAACCATTGAAACTGGATCGATATGCGTGCTGTGATCTTGCCATCCATATACCAAAATGATAACAACTGGATTTAGCAGATAAATTCCATACGACAATTTGTTGATGTGCACGAAAATTGGATGGTTTAGAAACTTGGCAAAGCGGCCACCATATCCTGCATGACTGGCCAGAATCATCCATGATATTGACGCCGGATACAAAATACGCATGATTGTAAGCGCAAACGCGGTCGTAACATACGATGTGTTAGGGTTTATTGTCGATTTATGGCAAAGAATAGGAATTGTTATCATCACGATCCAAGTTATTTTGATGGTTTTCTTAGAAGAAAATTTTCAAAAAATGGTTTCGTTACAAAAATTGTCAATGTTCTTGTAAACCACTTACTTCACCCAAGGGCAATTTACCCTTCATCATGTACATGACATAGCCAGCTGCAACTCCAACAAGATACGGAAGGACTCGTGTCCATGGCCGAATATAAATGTCAGATAGTAATGAATGAAGAACATCATAGGAGAGTGTGAATTTTATAAAGATGGAGACTGAAAAGAGCAAACCAACGCATATTGCAAATAGCGAACAGAACATTAGCTTTGCTGCATTTGGATATCTGTTCGAGGCGAGATAAATAGAATTCAATTTGATATTTTATTGAGCTTAATTTTCAAGATTTTAATCATTTCAAGATGAAATAGAAAAAAAAATTACTTTGCATAAATGAACAGCAATGCGGTTGACAAAATGGTGAATTGCATTTCGCACGCCAGGTACCACGACCAATTTACACCCATTTTTTCTAAACTAAAGAAATTTTGGATATACAATAGATTTCTCCACCAAAATTCACTGCAGTTTACATCGTTTCGATCATGAATCCAGAACGGCGATGTTTCTACCAATCGCAATGTTATGATTTCCACACAGCCAATAACAATCAAATACATTGGCGTCAGTCTGAAAATATTCCATGATTGATATTAATAAATATATGAACCAATAAGAACCTGATTGAAGTGCACTTGTAAAAGATACAATTGAATCCAAAAAGTGCATATTTGCTGCTGAGCATGCCCAAGCTGAGCTGAATTTATTGACTCAGGTGCCTGAAGCATTATTTTAACACACCTTAAGTGTGAAACCCATGATGTACATTTTTCATTTTCAGTAAAGATCTACGTTTTTTATCAATTCTATTAAGATGGATCCCAGCTACTAGCAGAGAAAGAGAACGAACATGTCCGATAGCCGACGGTAACACCATGACCGACCGAGATCCGACAAATCTTCGATCGGGCTTTAGAACTCTGTCCGCTAGCAATGAAAATTTTACACCGTAGATGTGTTAAAATAATGCTTCAGATACCTAAGTCAATTCCGTCTAATGCAGCAAAATCCCATCTCGGAAAAAAAAAATTGAATAAAGAAATAAAAGTCAGTAATACCTTATGTACCGGTTTAGCATCTGTTTTCCAAACAATTTCAAATTTTGTAAGAGATTATTGTTTTTAATTTCATTCAGCTTCGATTGATTGAGCAGAAAATTGTATGTAAGCAGAAGACCACTAAAACGCATACATTTTGACAAAACAGTTTGAAATATGGGCAAAAAATAAAATAGAAGAAGAGCACTCAATAGCTAACCTAATGGTAAAGAAAACATCAATAATGGTGGATGCTGTCATAACCCACTGCCACAAGGGCTGCTCACCATATGAAAACATCATCGCGGCATTATGCACCGTAAAATGATTGTACCAATACACATGTAAAATCACAGCCGAAAAACAAGCAATCGATCTGCAATAAATAGTTTGATATTAAAAAATTACAATTCACAGCGAGTTCATATTCGAATTTTGAATAAAACAAAATTCGATGTACATACTTTAAACCATCAACGATGGGCACCGCATTGGCGGGCGTTTCAAAATTGGTAAGCATTTGAATATTCTTTCGCAGCGAAAAACATTCGACAATTTCATCGAGGAACAGATTCTTTGGTGCACTGATTTTGGGACAGTCTGGTGGAGTTGAAGGAGAATTTTTAACAAGGCCAGATGACACGTTTCGTGTTTCAATGGGGTTCTCTGTTTTTGCTGCCTCATCATACGCACTGCCTTCTCTCATGTATCCGATCACCATCATTAACAATGAGAAACCCACACAGAATCTGCAACAATAACACCATTCAATTCAAATATTTCATTCACTTACGAAACGTCCGGAAGTGGTCATGTGCATTGTGACAGATTGTCGTCAATCATTTTACCCAATCAATCGGAAGCTCCATTTATCCATCAAATTTGTTTTGGCATTAAGATCCTTAACTTGCAGCACATTTGGCTGGTGATCGTGCATAATTTGAGCGCTCAATATGGATGAATCGAAGAATTCTTGCGTCAAATTGGCAATTTCACCATTGGAACAGGATCGGGGTAGACAAAGCCCCACATGAAGTATTTTCTATGAATTTGTAAAGAAAAGAATCAGAATTATCTCCACATGTTTATTCATAGAACAATAACATGACCATTCGGAACGAAATTCCATACATTTGTCTCCAACAGGAATTCCACTTGAACTTGAAACGGCGAACGATGCTCTGCGTAAACCATTCGATAATCGATATCAAATGGTGCAGTTGCCGACCACAAATCACTATGTGCAAATCGTTTGAAACGATTTGATATTGTGAGTGGTGGTGGGTTTTGTACCGCGTGACAGCCTTGTATTGAACCCATCCAAAAGTTGTGACCAAGAACGAATCCGGGAACTGGCATTGCAGACGAATCCAAAGCTGAATGAACAATTGATTAATCTTTTTCGAATATTCTGGGTGAAAAATCAAATCATCGGAAAGATAAGCCGTTTGATTCAAATGAACTCTCACACATTTAACGTATACAATGAAGTTTTCCAAAGGATTTCTGGGTTATTGCTTACCTTTTATCGCCCATATTTCCTTCCGATGAATTCCATCATAGATTTGTTTCAATTCTCGGTGGCATTGGTGTGTCGCTTGTGGACGATTTGATGCTATGTCAACAACGCCATATAAAATAGATGTTGATTTTAGGCGATCGAATTCATTGTGCGATGCTACGAACTCTGTTGGCTAATGAGCAAGAGATATTGAGGTGAGTGAAACAGAAACGACCGCGTTAGAAACAAGTAATTCGATACTGATATGATCCAATAAATGAGATCGCGGCAATAATTATTTTGCTAGAATAATAGCAAAATTGGACGTAAAATTGCAAAGTCTCATCATTAGACATATGGTAGCATCGATCTTTGCATGTTTTTAACACGATCGTTGCTGTGTCACTCACCTCAATATCGCTCGCTGCAACAATAAATAATTTGGCAGCATTGTGGCCAATTGGCGCCAATATGGTGGAAAAATGTAACAAAAATACGGACACTTTAAGATTCATAATCTAATTCGGCAATTCAAATAAAGGAAAATCATAGACTTATTGTGCACGGAAAGCACTCAAAACCGAATTAAACGTTCGAATCGTTTGCTACTAAGTTTTTATAATATATATCGTGATAAAACTGAATGCGCCGAGGCGAAGATTGGTTTGGTAGAAAATTTAGAGACTTCACTTGATGCTTTCTTCTTAGTTCGTTGACAATAAATTAGCGACTGTTCCACTAGATCACTTGATGTGCTGATATTTATTTTATTTCATTGATATTGAAAACAGGAAAATCCAGATAAACATTCTTCGCCTATGTGTTTTGACCACAATTTTGTTGAATGTCTAATTCTACGTTTTTCAATATTTCTTTTGTTTGTTTACAAATCTTTGACTAGAAGAAAGAGAAAACATCGAAAAATAATTATTTCATTTGATACAACAACAACAACAACAACAACAACAACAACAACAACAGATGTTTAAAGAGCATATTTATACCTTTCGGTGTTTGAATTAGTGCAATTAAAATAAAGTTAATTAGTGTGTGATTTCATTTAATAATAAGAAACAAGTTGATAATAATTCATTTGCAAGGTTAGCATGTACTACTATTAAACCCCAAATATTTTCGTCAAGAAGACTCATATTATTTTTTTACAAAAATGCAAAAGTGGTGTGTTGGGTTAAAGGCGTTTCCGAAAATGGTTATTCGTTTATTATTATGTGAAGTTTCGCTCTTAATTTATTTTTTTAAGAAATACTGAGGAAACTATTATCTTTTCGTCGAAAATGAGTCTTACACCGATTTCCTCATAAAGTTTGCGTTAAATCGACAGTTAATGAATTTTTTTATAAATCAAGAGAGAATCACTTGATCAGATCATCTATGAATCCTCATGACGAAGAGATAGTTATGTATCTATCAATCATGCATTATTAGTTCATTTGAAATGTACGATCGAATTTGCTTCGAAAGAATCCAATGAAAACAATTTCATTCCATTAAAAACTGAAGTAACGGACGTAGCTTTGACGAAGGTAAAACAAATCAAGGTGTTCACCTTAGGTGAGGCTCATAATGTAAGATTGATTGATAGATAAATAATTATTTCGATGAATGGAGACTAATAGACCGATAATAATAAGCCAAACTAATCAATGAGGTGTAAATTATAGATGATTATAGTGTAACATTCTTATAAGAATGGCTTGGACAGAATCATAGATTTCTTATGACCAATTAATTATAATTAATAGGTACTGTTAACATTGGCCAAATGAAACTCTCAGGTCAGTGGAAATACGCTTTAATGAGCATTTGAATGTATTGAGCATAGTGAAGTGTCAAAGCCTGCGTTTGGCGCTCATGCGATTTCGTAAAAAAATGTAGCAACTGGCAATGTTGATGTCGTGAATAGTTTCAGACTGATGAGAGAAGACTTAACGCCTATGAACGTGCACTGTGCACACTGCACACTGCACAGTGCAATATGAATATACAAAACAACTAGAAGACAGATTTAGATAACGGCAACATTGATTACGTTTGGCTCTTTTCGTTTACATAAATGCTTGACCATATTTGAAATCCATTGCTTCAAAACCAGCTATGAATTCATCGATGGAAATGAGAGCATTGAGCCATCTTTCCACCAGCTCCAAAGTTGCTATTCCCTTGAATGCCGAAAACTCATGCAACCTCGCTCACAATTACGTGCAATTTTTATGTGTTTTATAATTGGTTGACAACCGATAGACTTGCATTTCTAGCGCCACTTTTGAGCAGGCCATAGTGTTCTTGATATTCATTTGCTATCGCCGATTTGTCACCATTCAAATGAAGTCCCCGCTTTATTTCTTAGAACGTGTTTCCATCAGTTGCTTGCGACAATAGTACCAGTGCGGTCGCCACGGGAATTGGAGAGACGATCATATTTCGATTTGATTGCTACGATGCAAAAGATTTTCAAGTCATTCATTTAGAAGTGTCTTTCGGTTTTACTCAAAAATACCTGATATAAGTTTGATGTAAATTGGGAAATTCCTTTGGCGACTTCATTTGCTCGAACGTCTGTGGCAAGTGCGAAAAAATCGCAAACACAATCATCAAGCGCAACACTTGAATTGGGAGAAGAAAAAAGTTAAGGAAACAATTGCTCGTGAGTCATTTGGGTAATGAATAAAATAAATACTTTTTCTGAAATGATCTGGAGATGCGTTTTACTATCAAGTAATTCGTTCACGTATTCAGACACAATGAATCTATTTGCCAGTGTCTCGATGTCTCTTTATAAAAATTACGATCGGAAGAAAACAATTGGAGTTGCATACAGCAGCAATCATCAAATCAAGTGCTTTTGTTATTTTTGAGTGTCAAATTTCGTTTATTATCAAAATCATGGGTGAGATTGAGAATAGAGTATATTTCGCTGGCTTTGTTATGAAAGAGTAGAGCAAGTTTTTTTCCTTTTAAAATTTTTCAACTTGAAATAAATCGGACTAACATAATAATAAATGTTACTAGGTTCTCCTTTGAGCCCCCAAAATTTGATTAAAGATCGTTCTTGTTTGTTTCACGATTTATTTTATTATGCTCTGTTTTACAGTTTTGTTACGCTATTTATAATATTTTGAAATATATAATAGAATTTGTGACTTATTTCTTCTCCAAACGATGAACTGTTTTCATGTGTTGATTGGCATTGCTCTTGTGGGTAAAGCTTGCTGAGCACACTTCGCATTGAATTCGCTCTCCGGTGTGACCTTTTCGCATGTGAATCTTCAACCTTTGTTTGCCTCGACGATGCTCTTTGCACAAATGGCATTGATACTGACGGTAGCCACAGCTATCTTCATGAACCTCTTTTGCATCTTCGGTTGCGTATCCTCCGAAGCATTTGGAGCATTGGAATGGGAACTGGTCGCTGTGTGCTGAAGACAAATGCTGATTTAAATACATCTGTTGGATGAACTTCTTTTTGCAAATTCCACATTCGATCGATCTTTTTGCTCCGTGTTTTCCTTGCATGTGCCGCTTCAAATGACCCTTGTGAACAGTTTTGTAATGACACTGATTGCATACAAAAAGGCTTTGTTGGCAGCACGTTTCATGAGCTTGCCTAACTTCCAGAGTGGCGAATCGTTGACCACATTTGGAACAGGCATTCGGCAGTTCATCTTTGTGAGTCATCGAATGACATTGAAGGTCAAAGTTCTTCGAGAATGATTTGGAACAAATGGAGCACTCGAACGGCTTTTCCCCAGTGTGGGTCCGCATATGTCTTATCAAATGTGGTTTGTTGATCGTTCTATATCCACAAGTGTTGCATTCGAATTGCTGTGAACTACATAGCCTTTCATGATCGATCTTGACTGATTCTTGCTCAAATCTTTGGTTACATTTTGAACAATGGAATCGGCCATGCGTTTTCTTGTGACGATATAAAGCATCTTTTCGTGCAAAGGACTTCGAGCAAACATCACACTGAAACGGCTCTTCTCCAGTGTGAATTCGTAAGTGTACTTTGAGGTTGGAATTGTTACTTGCCAAATGATTGCACACATGGCATTTGCTTTTCTTTTGCTTTTTGGCCGCTTGATTCCTGGGAATCGTTCGTTTGCTCTGGTTTTTTGATGCTTTATTTCGCTTCTTTCCTCTGCCGACTGGTTTCGTAGGTTTAACATCGATGGCGTCACCAATTGGCTCTTCGTTGTCATCATCGTTGGCGGCGGCGCTGTCATCCAATCGTTCACACGGTGCCGATTCTTTTTCTCTGCCCGTCTCTTCTTCTTCACATTTGACCTCATCTTTGATCTGATCGAAGTCATCAGCAAAATCGATCGGTCCTTCGTAATTCGCAAGATATCTTCCATCAACTGTCGGCCGTGGTATGTTAATGTCATCGTCACCGTCATTGAGCTCTTCTTTAATCACCGGCTCTTGCTTGACTTCAACCTTTGTGCACTTTGATTTGCGCTTGCAGCGTCTACCAGAAACACCTTTGAATGGCTTCATTTCCTGTTGGATTCGGGAAAAAATATGAAAAATCAATAATGAGAACTGATTCAACCAAATGTAAACTATGCGTGTTTGACTGGTTTATGCAAAGGAAAAGTACACATGCGCACATAGCTTTTTCACTTGAAAGTTGGGTTATGTGTTACCAATTTTCGTGAGCATCTATTGATTTTCATGATTTTTCTATTTTTCGATTGAGTCACAAAATGTGTATACTCAAAAAATGACATCCAAATGAATAAAAAATTAAAAATATTCGACACTCACGTTTGTCGTCGCCTTTTCTCTCTGGAAAATATTTCTTTCACGTATCTCTCAAGATGTCTGCTTCACTCTGTGGTCGACGGAACAATCTAGAACAACGTACAACGTAAACCACAGCATCGAAGCTGATTTTCACACGCTTGCAACCGTGCTATTTGTGGTAGTGAGTTTCGTTAAGTTCTCAACGACGCAAAGTGACACTTCATCTCCATTGGTAGCTGTCAATTGAGCAAAAAGCAGAGCTCAATTCAAAATTATCAGTTAAATTCATGCGAAATGTTCTTTTTTCAAATTCCAACTTCCAATTTGTATGGAAATTGAATAGATGGCAGAAAATTGAAAGCAATTCCATTGGGAACGAAGAGAATTTTGGTGCGTGAAATTTGAATGATGGAAACATTTAGTTGTGAAACAATAACAAACTGATTCGTTGTGTTTATGTTTATGATGTAAACCAATTAGTATCGCAGAATACTATTTTAATTTCTGGCTCAGCAAATGCATACGATTCAGGATGGGAATGAATCCATTCGCGGTACATGCGATTATTAATCACAGTCGACTAACGATTTAGTTTAGGATTTGTCTGAAGAACCGAAAACCGAATTATGGCTGACGAGATTGAATCCATTATGTTTTTGTATTTCTGTAAACAACTACAACCGCATATCACCACTCCAAGTCATTCGTTCATCGATCTATTATTGTTATCCAATCCATGAATTGAACAAGAGTCGCATTAGAAGAGCATGTTTCTGTTTGTAATCGAAAATATCTGGAGTCTGAAGTGTGACATTTATTGGTTAAGTGGCGGCAATGAATTGGGCAAATAGACAAGTAATCAGAAACCAATTCAAATCGAATATTCGAATAATGAGAATTATGAACAATATATTTTGAAGTTGAGACTTTGTAATAAAAATGTACAAACCCGATTCGAATGCAGAGTTGGCCAAGATAATACATATTCCCGGAACCATTTGTTTCTTTCTTTGGAGAAGAGAATTGCTGCAAAAATGAACTCAGAAATTGAACGCAACACTCTTAACCCGTTTTTTTTCTTTTTATTCCGGTTTCAATATTTATTCATGTTTTGTTCTATTTCGATCAAAATGGGAGCTTAAATCTCAAGCGATAACCATGCAGTTTTATTTTGGAAAGTATTGAATGTTATTTGAACCCGTGCGCATAAAAACGACGCCTTGATGTGGTTGTCTTTTATGTGTGAATTATTTTGTAAGTGTCATGAAATATTTGTTTTAATCTTAACTACGTTAATGAATCTAAGTGATGCGTGACTTATTTCTTCTTCAAACGGTGAACTGCCTTCATGTGTCGATTGGCATTGCTCTTGTGGGTAAAGCTTGCTGAGCACACTTCGCATTGAATTCGCTCTCCGGTGTGACCTTTTCGCATGTGAATCTTCAACTTTTGTTTGTCTCGACGATACTCTTTGCACAAATGGCATTGATACTGACGGTAGCCACAGCTATCTTCATGAACCTCTTTTGCATCTTCGGTTGCGTATCCTCCGAAGCATTTGGAGCATTGGAATGGAAATTGGTCACTGTGTGCTGAAGACAAATGCTGATTTAAATAAATCTGTTTGACGAATTGTTTGCTGCAAATTCCACATTTTATCGATCGTTTTGCTCCGTGTTTTGATTGCAAGTGTGTCTTATAATTATTCTTGTGAACAGTTCTGTAATGGCACTGATTGCATGCATAAAGACCTCGTTGGCAGCGCGTTTTGTGTGTTTGCTTATCGTCTGGTGTGGCAAATCGTCGACCACATTTCGAACAAGCCTTCGGCAGTTCATCTTTGTGAGTCATTGAATGTCTTTGGAGTTTTGTGTTGGTTGTGAATGATTTGGAACAAATTGAGCACTCGAACGGCTTCTCCCCTGTGTGAGTCCGCATATGACTTTTTAAGTTTGGTTTGTGCAATGCTTTGTATCCGCAAATATCGCATTCGAATTGGCGTGGATTACAGAGCCTTTCATGTTCGATCTTGACTGATTCTTGCTCAAATATTTGATTACATTTCGAACAACGAAACTGGCCATGCGTTTTCTTATGCTTGTTCAGATCACCTTTTCGTGCAAATGACTTCGAACAAACATCACACTGATACGGCTTTTCTCCAGTGTGAGTGTGCAAGTGTCGTATGAGTTCAGCCTTGCAACGTGCCAAATGATTGCACACATGGCATTTGTGCTTCTTTTGCTTTTTGGCCGCTTGATTTCTGGGAATCGTTTGTTTGTTTAGTCTTTTGGAGCTTCCATCCCGTTTCTTCCCACTGGTTGCGACTGGTTGCGATTGTTGAACATCGGTTACGTCATCCATCAAGTCTTTGTTGTCATCATGGTTGGCAGCAGCTCCGTCATTTGATCGTTCACATGGTGTCGAGTCCTTTTCTTTGTCCATCTCTCCTTCTTCACATTTGATTTCATCTTTTACTTCATCGAAATCATCGTTAAAGTCAATCGGCCCATCGTAATTCTCACGATATCTTCCATCAACTGTCGGCCGTGGTATGTTCATGACATCGTCACCGTCATTGGGCTCATCTTTTATCACCGGCTCTTGCTTGACTTCAACCTTTGTGCACTTTGATTTACGCTTGCAGCGTCTACCAGAAACACCTTTGAATGGCTTCATTTTCTGTTGAATTCAAGGGAAAACAATATCATAAATCATTGAGCCCTGTTTCAATCAAATGTAAACTATGCGTGCTCGACTCGTTTATACAAAGGAAAAGTACGCATGCAATGTGCACTCAGGGCGTTTGTTCGAATATTGGGTTATGTATGTGTAACCAATTTTCGTGAGCATCTATTGATTTTCATGATTTTTTCTATTTTTCGATCGAATCACAAAATTTTATATTCAAGAAGTGACATCTGATCGAATAAAAAAAAATTCAACACTCACGGATGTCGCCGCCTTTTCTCTCTGAAAAATATTTCTTTCACGTATCTCCTTCAAAATGTCTGCTTCACTCTGTGGTCGACGGAACAATCTAGAACAACGTGCAACGTAAACCACAGCATCGAGGCTGATTTTCACACACTTGCAAGCGCGCTGTTTGTGTTGGTGAGTTTCGTTAAGTTCTCAACGACGCAAAGTGACACTTCATCTCCATTGGTAGCTGTCAATTGAGCAAAAAGCAGAGCTCAATTCAAAATAATCAGTTAAATTCATGCGAAATGTTCTTTTTCAAATTCCAACTTCAAATTTGTTTGGTAACTGAATAGATGGCAGAAAATTGAAAGCAATTCCATTGGGAACGAAGAACATTTTGGTGCGTGAAATTTGAATGATGGAAACATTTAGTTGTGAAACAATAACAAACTGATTCGTTGTGTTTATGTTTATGATGTAAACCAATTAGTATCGCAGAATACTATTTTAATTTCTGGCTCAGCAAATGCATACGATTCAAGATGAAAACAAAGCAATTCGCGGTACATGTGCTTATTAATCACAATCGGATATCGATTTAGTTTAGAATTTGTCTGAAGAATCGAAAACCGAATAATGGCTGACGAGATTGAATCCATTATGTTTTTGTATTTCTATAAACAACTACAACCGCATATCACCACTCCAAGTCATTCGTTCATCGATCTATTATTGTTATCCAATCCATGAATTGAACAAGAGTCGCATTAGAAGAGCATGTTTCTGTTTGTAATCGAAAATATCTGGAGTCTGAAGTGTGACATTTATTGGTTAAGTGGCGGCAATGAATTGGGCAAATAGACAAGTAATCAGAAACCAATTCAAATCGAATATTCGAATAATGAGAATTATGAACAATATATTTTGAAGCTGAGACTTCATAATGAAAATGTACAAACCCGATTCGAATGCAGAGTTGGCCAACATAATACATATTCCCGGAACCATTTGTTTCTTTCTTTGGAGAAGAGAATTGCTGCAAAAATGAACTCAGAAATTAAACGCAACCCTCTTCAGCCGCTTTTTTTCTTTTTATTCCAGTTTCAATATGTATTCATGTTCTGTTCTATTTCGATCAAAATGGGAGCTTAAATCTCAAGCGACTATGCAGTTTTATTTTGGAAAGTATTAAATGTTATTTCAATTTCAGGTGCATGCTCGTTATTGCTATTCAGTGACTGTCTTTCATGTGAAATTGCTTTGTAAGTGTCATGAAAGTTTATTATTAGTTTTAAGCTTAACTACGTTTTAATAAATCTCTAGAATTTGTGACTTATTTCTTCTCCAAACGATGAACTGTTTTCATGTGTTGATTGGCATTGCTCTTGTGGGTAAAGCTTGCTGAGCACACTTCGCATTGAATTCGCTCTCCGGTGTGACCTTTTCGCATGTGAATTTTCAACCTTTGTTTGCCTCGACGATGCTCTTTGCACAAATGGCATTGATACTGACGGTAGCCACAGCTATCTTCATGAACCTCTTTTGCATCTTCGCTTGCGTATCCTCCGATGCATTTGGAGCATTGGAATGGGAACTGATCGCTGTGTGCTGATGACAAATGCTGATTTAAAACAATACGTTTGACGAACTTCTTGTTGCAAATTTCACATTCGATCGATCTTTTTGCTCCGTGTTTTGATTGCATGTGCTGCTTCAAATGATTCTTTTGAACAGTTTTGTAATGACACTGATTACAAGCAAATGGACTTCGTTGGCAGCGCGTTTCGTGTGATTTCTTATCGTCTGGAGTGGCAAATCGTCGACCACATTTCGCACAATTATTCGGCAGTTCATCCTTGTGCGGCATGGAATGTCTTTGAAGATTAGCATTTGTTATGAATGATTTGGAACAAATTGAGCACTCGAACGGCTTCTCACCTGTGTGAGTCCGCATATGACTTTTTAAGTTTGGTTTGTGCAATGCTTTGTATCCGCAAATATCGCATTCGAATTGGCGTGGATTACAGAGCCTTTCATGTTCGATCTTGACTGATTCTTGCTCAAATATTTGATTACATTTCGAACAACGAAACTGGCCATGCGTTTTCTTATGCTTGTTCAGATCACCTTTTCGTGCAAATGACTTCGAACAAACATCACACTGATACGGCTTTTCTCCAGTGTGAATTCGAAAGTGTATTTGGAGTTCAGCGCTGCAACGTGATAAATGATTGCACACATGGCATTTGTGCTTCTTTTGCTTTTTGGTCGCTTGATTCCCGGGAATTGTTTGTTTGTTTCGTCTTTTGGCGCCTTCATTCCGTTTCTTCCCGCTGCCAACTGATTCCGGTTGTTGAACATCGATTGCGTCATCCATGGGGTCTTTGTTGTCATCATAGTTGGCGTCGTTGTCATTCGATCGTTCACTTGGTACCGAGGTCTTTCCTTTGCTCGTCTCTTCTTCTTCACATTTGATTTCATCTTTGATCTGATCGAAGTCACAGGCAAAGTCAATCGGCCTTTCGTAATTTGCACGATATCTTCCATCAACTCTCGACCATGGTATGTTCATGACATCGTCACCGTCATTGGGCTCTTCTTTAATCACCAGCTCTTGCTTGACTTCAACCTTTGCAGACTTTGACTTGCGCTTTCTGCATCGACCAGAAACAACTTTGAATGGGTTCATTTCCTGATGGATTGAAGAAAAAAAAATCAAAAGGCAAGTGTCATAGACTTATTCTGACAATTTCCATGAAAATGCTATGTGTTTTGTCTCTTTCAGAATAGAATTGCGAGATTCTGAGCTTAATATCGAAATAAATGAAAAATATTTAACACTTACGGCTGTTGATGCCTTTTTTCTGCTGAAAATTCAATTGATTATCCCTTGCGTGTGTCGTCTTTCAAAATGTCTGCCTCACTGTGTGACCCATCGAACATTCTAGCAAGCTCAGCACCACAACCAGCGGCATCGTTGCTGCGATTCACACACTTGCGTTTATTTGTATTGGTGACTTGTGTCACACTTGTGTCAATCAATAGCTCTCTTTTGAGCAACTTCAGAGTCCGATTCAAAAATGCCCGTTAAATTCGCGTGGAAATTTATTTCACAAATCTAAATTTTATCGAACATTCGGAATTATGATCTTTTTGTCATTCGCATTAAAAATTCATGATGTCTGAATTCTGTTCAATGGGCAACAGACATTGAAGTAAAAAAATTATTAATTCAACCGCCAATATTCATCGTCACCTGTATGAAGTGAATTACTGAATAATTATTGTGCCATTGACAACGAAACGGAATGAATGGCCAAAGATCGCAAGCGATGTGAATTAAGATGGAAACTTTTGGTGCATTGCATTACGTTAAAGATTCAATCACTATGCTTCAAACCAACTGTGGAAATATAGACCTTCAAAACTCTGACATCCCATCACACGGCATCGAAATTGCGCATTTACAGCGGAAGTTCATACAAAGTCATACACTGTATGTCATACAGTAAAATAACGCAATAGTGGGATTACGTGAATCTAAATTGCTTATGATTATTTGAAGAAAAAAATCATTTGTGCAACTGTCGCGAGCGACTCATATCGAGACGTTCTACTGTAATTGAAACAATCAATTGTCAAACAACAACAAACTCATTCGTTCTGTTTATGTTGAAATGTAAACAAATTAGTATTCAGGATTGTCCGATATTTTTGCCTTGCGAATGCGATGATTTCGTTTTGTTGAGCATCGATGTTATTCAAAACTGATTGACGACTAAACCATATTGGATGTTTTTGGCATTTCTCACATCACACCTAAACTAAAACCACTAAATGCTTAATTCAAGGAACACGTTCGTTTGAGATGAGCATCAAACGCGAGAGTGAGATAAAATATTTGAATCACATTTGTGATTAGGGTTTAAAAACGCGTTAATTCGTTTCAGTGTTTCGAAAAAACGTTATTTTACAGAGCCGTTAAATAACGCCCAAAAAACGTTATTTTCGTTTTTTATCGTTATTTCTGCGGTATTTTGAACTGTCAAAATAAAACACTACAGAAAAATAAAGTTTTTTTTATCACCGTTTGCGGTATTTGTCGAAACGGTTGTAAACCCTACATGTGAACATGAATTATGCGACGACTTGCAACGGCCTATTCCTGAAAAATACAATTGAGCACGAAATTGAATCAAAGCTAATGATATTGAATTTACTAAGCATTTATGTTGCAAAAGTGTAAAATCAAATTATTAATCTGTAAAATCTAGGGGAATATCACGAAAAAAATACTATAGAATTTCTATTGATTTTTTAAATTTTTTTCAAATTTATTTCAATTTTAATACATTATGCGAGATATCTGAGATTTTTTCAGATATACCGCGGTATTGCGGTCTGCAAAGTATTGTCATCGCCACAATGACAACTATTTTGACCGCACGACAATGAAAATTATAGTGAAAAAATAAATTTTGTTAGTGACATTTTGCATAGTGAATCGTAAGTTTATCATTTGAAGTTCTGTGTATTTTTCAATACAATATTCAAAATTTCCATAAATATCCATAGATATTTAGTTTTGAAAATTTGACAGTTCGGGCGTGCTTACTAGACGCCATCTTGAATTTTGATATTGAACATATCTTCACAAATCTGCAAAAATTCACATTTATCTTCAAAATTCATACAATTGCGCAAGAAACCGATAGTTTGGAGCTGGAAATTCACCATATCTGTAATACTCTGCATATGTCAAAGTATTCAGCAGAATCTCACATGCTGAATATGAGTAAATAATACAGATTTTGCGAAATATTTGAAATAACATTGATTTTATTGGATTTGTATGAAATAAATGAGATAAAAATAAGTTTTGTGAATAAAAATTTCGTGATATTCCCCTAGGTTAAGGAAATATAACTTCGAATGCATCGATGATCGTGAGCTGGTGATGAACAATCATGCCCTGACATTGGCTGTCGAAAGTGGTATTAATTTGAAGATATCCCACCGAGGCATGGTAGATGCACTTTGAAGCTCTGAAAACTTGACAAATATCAACCAACGAAAATGTAGCGAATTCTAGAATGTTTCCATCTTACAAATAAAGAAAAAAAAGTAAAACATTGAATTTTGAGTCGTTTTCTTTGTACTCATCAATTTTTATTTCAATTTATTTTATCATTTATTGTAGTTCATCTGAAACAAGTTCATTGAATTTTAAATATAGAAAATTTGTTTCACAAAATTTTTCATCATCATCATCATTGTTTTGTTTTTTCTTTGTTAAAATACCATGAAAAAAGTTGATAGTAATTGATTTCGCGTGAAATATAGTGAAAAAAGATGATTCCTCAGTACGATTGGCTTTTTTTTTTATTGTATGAACAGTAAGAAATGAAGTGCAATGGAAAAACACTCTCTCGAGAGATTAACATGATCGTCAAATAGCGAAAAAAACACGTACATTCATTTCTTGTTTTAATTCGATTTTCGATAGATAATTTCATTAACACCTATAAAAAAAATGTATAGAACTTTTTTTTGTTTAAATCTTCTTGTTATTATTCTTTTTGATTGGTTCAATTTTTAGTAAATGTCATTTTTTGTTATCTTCCTCAAATAGTAAATATTTAACGACAGTGTTTGTTTGTGTATCGACGGCATTTCCAAGCGGGGGAAAAAAATTACGATAAAATCTAGAAATTTCATGTTACATAACATTTACAATCACTTAAGAAGCGCGTCAATTTTTCTTTTATTTCATAATTGTACATTTTATTTAGCTTAGACATGTTTTGGTCGAATTGGAATCAATGTTCAAAATGTTCATGTTTTCGTTTTGATTAGTTTTGATTTTAAGTTGATTTTTTCTTTTAATTTTTTTTTCTGCAAATTTCCCATGGAGATCATATGTGTGGTTGTAAGCATTGCTAAATGCTAAATACAAATAAGATTTTTGTTTGTGTATATGGCTCATTGAATGGCGGTATATCAAAAGGGGATCATTGGGTGGTTGAAGGAAAGAAAACGCGGATCTAAACACAGGTTTCGCTATATACCTGCCTAAATATTTATATATATAAATGTGAATAAAACACATACACACACGAAAAAAATTTGATATAATTGACTCTCTTCTCTTGACTAGCTAAAAGTGTTTTCCATTTGAATATATGTATATATTATACTGTTCTCGCATTTCTGTCTCTACCAATAAAACAAATTGTTCCTAAGTGTCTCTATAATTCGTCTAAAATCGTCTCGCACGCGTACCACTGCGCGTCAATGTTATCGTGCCATTAGTGAGTGTCTGTGTGTGTATGTTTTTCCCGTAAATCGCGTAAGCAGTTTCGATTAATTTCTACCATATATAGTTTTAGTTTCATCTCTGTCATTTCACTTATTCTACAGTTGAAGTGTTTGTGTGTATGTGTATTGATAAAACTCTGTTTGTTTTTTTCTTCTTCTTCTTTGTCGCATTTTTCTAATCACTACTCATTCCCAAAAGAAAATCCATCAGCTACTACTTCCTTATGCATCTCACTACAAAATAAGTCAAACAGCTCTGTGTTACTCTTCTCCTTCTTCTTTTTGTTGCTGTAATATATATAAAATTCATTGCTCATCAGCCAATTTCACTAAATTCTCTAATAAAGTGTATGTATACATAATTGTGTGTGTGTGTTTGTATATAAAGATCATAAATATCCTCTCTAATGATTACTATTTCGCAAATTAAACATATTCGATACACTCTCATCAACTACAAAACCATAGGCCGAATCTAATCATCGATCGATCGTTTGTTTGTTTTTACTGTTGTTTTTCTTATCTCTTTGTTTCGTTTTGCTCTATTCACTACTTCGCTCGGCGTTCAAGTTACATTTTTGATACACAGTGAGAAAAAGATGGGACACTTGCAAACCAATTTGAAATTCCATTCCGCGGCTTTTCGATGAATAAATTTGACATTTTGTTTCGAGCATTTTTGCGCTAACTTCAGTCAATTATGGAATTCGATGACTTTACTTTTGTATTTTATTATTACTTTTGGAGAACCGTTTTTCGTCGCTTTGAATGAAATCAAAAGAATGAATAGAAATTTTTTCAGGAAAAGTTTCTTTTTGAAGGCGAAATTTATACAGAATCTTTACATTTTTAGAATATCTCATGTTTTTTCAACATAGGTAGAGGAATTATTAATATTCATTATTTTTCCATGAAATTTTCACATAATTCATTATATTTCAACTATTTGAATACGTATTACTGGGGAAGTCTAACCAAAGATTTTTTTTCATATTTTCTGCCAGAATTGCATCAAATTTGAGTGAATTCTTCAGAAAATCTTCTCTAATTCGCAGATTTTTGGTCGATCTTAACAATTTGTTTGAAAACCCTTGGAAAAAAATCTTCGAAAAATGCTTGATGTTCAATAAGTAATGTATTTTTGTGTTCAAGTTTGGTTTTGTGTTTAAATTTTAAACTTCAAGATATTAATGAATCATCAAGAAGCTTCAAAAATCTTCCAAACAATTTTTAAGACTTCAAAAAACTTAAGAAAACTGCAAATAAAAAACTTTTTTAAATTTGCAAAAATCTTCAAAGACAATTCAGAAAATTGCAAAATAGGTAAAGAGTTTTCGAAACTTGCACCAAAAAAGAGACAAATTAAGTTGCGAGCAAAAGTAACACAAGTCAGCATTGAGCGGAAAAGACGTTTTTTGCATTTTTCTCGCTACTGGAAATAGATAACGTTTGGGTGTCTTCGGTATTATTGTAGAAAATATAAAGAACTACAAATTAGCCGAAGACATTCAGTCGCTATCTCTTTCCAGTAGCGAGAAAAATGCAAAAAAACGTCTTTTCTGCTCAATGCTGAGTTGTATCACTCCTGATCGCTACTTTATTTGTCTCTTTTTTGCTCTAAGTTTTTTTCCATCTTAGGCATGGATAAAGAGCTCATAATTTGTTCTTTCATTCTATGGGTCTAATATGTTTGATATCAAACATTGTTTGATATTGGTTATTGTGTTTAACTTGCAAATGCTCTGTGAATTTGTTCTCTATTCCTCTAACAAAGTGCGCGAAAAATACTCGAAAATGGTACCACATCCATGGAATCACCACCGAAATAGGAATTTCGATTGGTAAAAAAAAATTGAATGTTGGCACTTTTTTTATTTGTATTTCAGCATTTATAAATATTTTTTGTCTCTGAATCAGAAGATTTGCTCATGTTGACGTATTTAAAGGTTAACTGTATTGAAACTTTGTTTTGGTTTACGTTTTTGGTTTTTGTTTCTGCCACTATCCTATTTAAAATGATACTCGATTTATAGAGAAGATAGCATGTATGCCATCGATCCAAGCGCGCGCGCAAATTTATACATAAATATATGATAAATAAAGACTCTACTTAAATGCACACATTCCTATAGTTTGCTCACAATTTCTCACACGCCATACAGTTTTTCTTTCATTTTTTCTTGGACGCATTGAAATTCATAAGCATTTTCATTGACAAAGTCACATACATATTACGAGTGTGTTTTTTTGGTTTGGTTTTGTTTTGTTTTATTCACAATAAAAAATATCGTTAAAATTTGTTAACCACCGTGTTATAACCGTGGAAGAATCATTACGTATGTGCAATAACGACCAAAATACAATTTTAAGTGATTTATTTGTTATTTTCTTGTTTTAACCGATTTGATTTGTCAATGGGTACAATTTCATTTGTTATCAATAGTCTAATTTATTCGGTGTCAATAGAAGAGGAAATTCAGTCGTATCACACGTAAGAAAAAGAAAGGGAAATAAAAACAATTCGTTTCGAACAAGGAGATAGGAGAAATCACAACTAATTATTTTTCTTTTTTCATTCGTTTAAATAAGGTGTCTTTGGAATTGAATAGTTTTTTTTTTGTTTCACAAAAAGGACGACATATTTAAAGTTAACATAGGGGGATTTTATTTCACAGCAGGCAGGTAACTAATTGACGTTTATCTAAAGTATTTTAAACCAGCAACTAATAGAAATTTCTCGATAAATAGCTCGGAATCGAGAACGGCTATGTGCGCAGCACGACCAATCAATGCATTAGCCGTATTTGGCAGCGCATGCTGCACATCGTAACGGATGAAGGTTAAATCGGGACGGGCCAACATCGGTGACAAAATATTGTGGATCATTTCACTGTAACAACGAGAAAATAATTTTGTATGAAAAAAAAAATGTTATTTGGTGAACGCTGGCTTATTTGTTGGCTCAAGCCATGGTTTGGCTTTCACTATTTTTTCTTAACAAAAATGAAAATTGGGTATCGTATTAAAATTAGAATTTCAAATGAACAGAATCAAGTATTAAAAGCAGAAAAGATCTAGAAAGAAAGAAATTATTGACAAAAAACCTAAGGCTCTTAACATGGTTTTTTCTTTACTAAAACGAGACATCACAACGAGAAATCACAAACTAAAATATAAAAAAAAAATCCCGGAAAAAAATCACATAAAATGTGTTGAAATGAACATCAATACTCACCGATAAACCGCTCCCAAAATTGAGTTATCACGAACAGCTGCTTTGCAGAGTTCCATGCGGGCCGAATGTGATGGCACGTATCGATCCTGGCTGGATCCGCACAGCAGTACATTTTTAAAGTAGTGTAAAGTGCTGACCGTGCTCAATTTGTACAGAAAACTTTTACGCAAATCGGATTTATCACGTAAAGACAGTTGCAATAATGAACTAGACTTTTTCCACTTCTGCATGAACCACATACCTATGGGGCATTGCATAATCATATTACATAGAGCTCGGGAAAATTGGAAAGATGGGAGAAGAAGAGCAACAAAAGAAGAAAAAAAAGAAGAGCGGAAAAAAGAGAGCTTGTGGCGCTTTGTGTATACTGTGAGTATCGAGGGGCAAATCACTCTAAAGTAATTTGTAATAGAGAAAATAATCGAGAAAGTAATTTACGTGTAAAAATCTCGATTACTTTTACTTTCTCTATTACAAATTACTTTAGAGTGATTTGCCCCTCGGTGAGTATACCTACACACACATAGAACCCGTTTTTAAATACGTATAACATACCCATATTGACTAAGCCGCTACTGTTGAACAGAGTGCCCAAATGCGGGCCGGAGAGTGACAGGAATGTGTGCAATCGAGGCAAAATGGGACGAAGCTGCGGCCGTGATAATGCCGAACGTACAATTATCGTGCCCAAAGAATGCGCCACAAATGAGATTCGCGTTGGATTTAAGCCACAACTATCGATATGATACAATATCTCCGACACCAATCTAATCAAATTCAGACAATGGAAGAAAAAACAAACACACACAAGAATTCAATTGAGAGAAAGAAAAATGGCATTGAGAAAAAAAGTGGACGTTTTCCTTTTAATCGATTTCAATTAATTTTCCGAATGAATTCGATTTAATTTTGTGCGACAATCGAACGTTCTTTTTAGGATTTTTAATGAATTAAAAAAAAAAAATGAAATTTAAAAAGCTTTTCCAGATGGTGGAAACGATGAAGATTGTTCAAGTCATAAAAAATCTCCAAATGTCGGCGGAAAAAGATGATTTGTTCAACAAAATTGATTCAATTCAAGGTCTCGTCGAGAAAAAATAATTTGGTTGAACCAATTTTTAGCTCAGAAATGAAAAATCATTTCGAGCATGGACTCGATTCTTCGAAAAGACCCGTCAAACATAGGGACTTGGTCAAAAAATACACTTAAAAATTCAGAAGAAAAAAATCTGCCCAAAAAAACGTTAAACTTTTCTCGGAGAAATTAAATCCAAAAATGAAAAGAAATCGTTCGTAAAAGGTTCCTTTACAACAATCTAAAATGCATTAAAAGTTTGCACTTATCGGCAAACAGCACACACACACACAGTAAAAAAAACACACAACGATCACTTACCGGTCAGTCATCGTTTCGAAATCGGAAAATGTGTCACCCTGATTGCGTTCGGACATCAAAAATTCCAAATTGGCACCGGGTAGACCGAGCTCCAAATATGTGCGCACCAATCGTAAATCGGCTGAATTTCCATCCAAACCATGAACACAAACGATTAAATGCATGCCATTTGGCGATAGTGCTCGATATTCATCGTTGATATGGAAATATGGTAGTTCAGATGCGAATTTAATGAAATCGCAATACATTTGGCCGGAATATTTGATTTGCTTACGAAATTCGATGCGACACTTTTCGAATTCCATAAGGGGTAGTGTGACTTTGGTCTGTTGTTCATTCATTGTGTCTTCATTGTCATCGTTGGTGTCGTCATCGATGCCGACTCCGCCATCATCGATATCAACTTCATTGTCTGTTATATGCTCAACAACGGCAGCTGGTAGTGCTTGAACCACATCAAAGGTGTCCATTGTTCGGTTGTTAAATTCATTTTGATAGGAAAGATCTCGGTTGCTTTGTGATTTTATGATATTTTGTCGGCGTTCCGTTACCACTGCGTCATCATCGTCCGCAAAATCAATGGTATTGGTAGTAGTATCTTCATCATCATCATCATTGTCGGTACTATTGGTTGAGCTGGTTTCGCATTGCGTTGACGGTGGATCACGAAATTGGTCGGGCGGTGTCAATAAATTCAAATTGAATTCGGATTTGGATTTTTCCGATAACATTTTCCCACGAATACTATTGCTATCTTTGTCCGTGTTCAGTAGTAAATCTTTGCGTATGTACAAATGTCGTTCAGGTAACGGTTTTATTTCAAACCAATCCTCTTCTTGTTCACATTTAATGTTATCCATTTTGAAATCTTTGCGCAAAATTTGCTGCCGTTCAACTTGCAGATATTGGCCATTGTTTGTTGACCATCGACGCTGATTCGAGCCACATTTTTCACGTTCCGAGTCCGATACATTCAAACTTTTCTCACTCAAATTCCATGGACTGGCAGTGTCACTTATCACCACCGGCCAGTTAATCGATTGTGACGTAGACATTGTCAACACATTTTGCAATAAATTCGGTAAACTTTCGCTGCCCACCCGGGAATTTCCATTGAAATTTTCCATTCGCAGCGGTACACTGGACGATAGTGTTAGCTTTCGTTTTCGTTTGCTCACTTTTCGCACGGGTGACGGTTCATTTTCCGAACTACTCGATATATTCAATTTATCCGTGCCATTGTTGTTGGTTACACGAAAATTCGATGCCCGTCCATTGAATAGCTTATTGGATTTTTTCAATTGTATCGGTGGATTTCGTGGCATCACTATTCGCTCCGATCGCATAACATACATTTCATTCTTGCCATTGCAACGCGCACTTTGACTCGTCACCTTCGCCGGTTCGTTCTCCTTAAACGATTCGTTGTGCAGCAACTTTTTCGAACTGATGCTATCGTATGTGATTGCCTTTGAACAACCTTTTTTCGTCGTCGACTTCGTCTTCAACGAACTGCTACGACCATTCGTATAATCACCATTGGCACTTTTTGTTCGTTCCAACATTTTATGGCCGGTGATTGGAAATTCATTGTGTGCCATTGCCTGCATTTCATTGCGTCCATTATCGTCTGACAGTGATGTGAGCTCGCACATTTCAGCATTTTCAAGCAATTCATTTTCATATGGTATTAAGTGGGCACCATAGGCAATGCCATTCGACGTTGAATGCTGATGATGATTGTTTATCGCTGACAATTCCAATTGATCGAGTGATTTGCTGTGGCGCGTCGATGGAAATACCGTGCCATTGCCATTGCCATAATCGTAAAATAGACTGGGATGCAACATGGCATTTGAAACCGGTACCGAATGCCGTGCGGACATTGTTCGTTGCACCAAATTATTGTGAGCCGACGGTGTGATGGTGAGACTGGCTTGTAGTATATCACCACCAAGGGCGAGACGCGGCGTTAAGACACCAACATATTTACCATTGCCATTGCTTACACCATTCGACCAATTCACATGCATCGGACACACACAATCACTTTTGCAGCAACCATGCGGCGCTTGCTCCTCGGAATGCTCTGTGAAATCTAGTACAAGAAATGAAGAAATTAGCAATTAATAAAAATACTGGCAAATTTATTGTTTGATGAGTAGTAAAAAAATTAAGACCCAGTGAAATGGGTTTGATCGAAGAGATTTCTAGTTGACGCATTGATTATTTTTGCTATCTCTTCGATTTGATGCGACAATTTAAAGATATTTTTCCACTCATTCACATGACATTGAGCTAAACACGTTGAATTTTTCATTGCATTCCGACTATCTAACGTTAATTCAAGTCTCGAAGAGGTAATAAACGATTGTTTTCTTAGAAAGATACACTTTTTCTTCCTTTCTGCCAATGATTTTGATAGTTTTTGCTTGAAATTTATAAGTTTTCCTATTTTTTCATTAAAATGGTGAGATTTTGTCGATAGATAATGAGTACCCAAATTGAAAAATTGGCTAAATAATCGTTAAATCATCAGAAATTTCGAAAAAATTAAGGAATGTTCAAAAAACAGTTGAAGAATCAATGAAAAAGCCATGTATAGACCAATAGACCGTGAAAACCCACTAGAAATCGACGATAAAAATCATCAATCAAAACCCCATCGATTCAATCGATATGGATTTGTTTTACGCTTGACTTACGTTGAGTATTTAACGATTCAGTGAGTCCTTCGTATTTATCTTCGAAAATGAGGGGTAATGAGTTAGCATCGCCATCAATTGGGGTGCAATGTACAGGCAAAAGTGGGAGGGAATTGATGTATCGCGATCGTTTGGCCGCTTCATAAATTGCATTGTAATTGTGATAATTGGAATCGTTGCACATTGTGGCCGTTTGACGTGCATTACTTTTCACAAAAAATCCTTCGGCAAATCGTTTCACGCGCAGCGTATGATGTCGTTTGGCCAACAAACCATGCACCGATGGTTGGCTCGCTGCCGCCAATGTTCGTTTCCAACACAATGAACAATCGTCACACAGTTGCTTCAAATCGGCTCTGGCTCGTTGTAGAAAATTCTCATCAGAATTGCATTTCTGGCGAAGAAATGGGGCGAAAAAAGAAGAGAAAGAAAATGGATAACATTAAAATGCTTATCATTTTTTAATTGCGATTGATTTTTTTTTTCTCTGCTATTTGTATTCATGGCCAACAACATACCTTTGTACGGTTGGTTAATTGTTCGAGTCGTTCAGACGGATTTATATTGCTTGTTGTTACACTTATCAAACCGATCCATTGTTTTGGTAACACGCAGCTAAAGTCGGTTAAATTGGTTTTCAGCGATTCCAATACTTCAATGAGTAAGGCACAAATTTCACCATGCACCTGTTTCACCAATTAGAAAATCTATATTGAATGCAATCAATACACACAGTGCAGCACACTTTCTATGGATTCGATGGTAAAACCAAAAAATTGCGATGGACTTTTCGTTCTTAAACATTCCTTGAATTTGGTTCAAATGAAATTAATTTCGAATGATTTTGGTGATTTAACGGAAAAGAAAATTTTTAATCCGAAAAAAAGAACGATTTGATCGACAAATAATTTCCACTAGAAAAAGAGACGATTCTGATTTCAAAAAGATGGTTTTTGATTCAAAACAGTTTTTTAACTCGGAAAATGATTTTTCTTTGAGAGAAATCCTTCAGTCAAAATTCTATCGAATTTGTAATTAAAAGTAGTAGTAGTGATGCATTTATAGCGAGTACCATCTTTTCGGTGTAGTTTTGGACCACCCATGAAAAAATGTAGACCAGGTCTACAGCTACATATATTTTGCCATAAACTTAGTTCATGGTCTAAGCTCGGCAAAATACAGTTGCAGAACTGGTCTACATTTTTTTCATGGGCATTGGATGTATAGTCACTATGGAGTGTCATAGTCACTTTGGTTTTTTTTCATGTTTACATCAAACAGATGGCATTAAGGAGTGTAATAAATGCTTTAGCACTAAACCTATGATTGGAAGTAAGAATGTCTTCAATATGAATTCAACGTTATTTTCGAGATTGAATTCATTCTTCGCGAAGTTCGTCGAAATTGCAATTTGGTTTTTTTTTCTTTTAGAAAATATACAAAGAACTATTTTCAAGAAAATTTCTAAGCATTTGAACCGAATCCAATTTTTGGTGGCTGTTGAAATTTGTTGCTTTGTTGTTATATCTATGAATGTGGCTGTTGTATCAACCCATTCAAAGAGTCAAACATTACATGAAAAGTGTACGCGAGTGACAAATAAAGAAACGGAAAGGAAGATAAAATCACCTGTTTGGTGAATGATAAGCGATTGGATGTTGCATGTTTTGACGGTTTATCGATATGATTTGATGAAGTTCCACCTCGACAGCTTAATCTTCCGTTCCATGTTTTTGAGCTCTTTGTGAGGCTGGTGTGTAGCCGTATAGCATGGCGACATCAGTAGCAGAAGTAGCAGCAGCGGCAGCAGCGGCAACAGCAGCAGTAGATTGAAATGTGTATTAGTCATGCAAAAGCGGCGCGATGCATGAACGAGAACGAATAAAAAAGTTTGTAATGCATCGAAATCCCCAGAGACAGACACACAAACACACCGACCGACCGAGCGATGGTTGAAACGAGAAATTACGATGGGAAAAAGGGAAAAAAAAACATGAAATGAAAATATATCAAAGAATTGGGCATTTTTGGCAAATGGCAAAAGTTGTTGCGAAGGCAACGAGAGAAAACTTTTCACGAGTTGCACATGAATGAAGCGCACATACATTTCTCGTTTCTCTCGGTTTTCCCATTCGTTGTTCCACACACAAACACACATTTCTATATATATATGTTTTTGTTTCCTTCCGCTTTTCTACCTACCTATTATACTGAAACGATATTAAACTTGCATGCAAGCTCAAGCTAACGGAAGCCATGTGAAAATAATCGAATAAAACCGGCAAATGATAGTGAAGACCACGAATGGGATGAAAATTCAACTGAAGCGTACGTGTTGAGACCAGATTGAGAGCGATACCGGGCGCTTGTTCGCCAAACCATAATTCAACGTTTAATGAGAATTCGGCACGCTCAATCGATTGACGTATATTCTTGCTATCGACTGTTATGGGTTTGTAGATGTGTGTGTGTGTTTTTTTTTGTTTATGAACAAACAGCAGAGAATAAAAATGAAATCCAGATAGAGAGAGAGAGAGAGACAGAGAGGAAAAAACACAGGAAAAAGAGAGAGAGAGAGAGAAAAAACCGTTATAAGATGTTATTGCTCCCATTCGAATCGATAAGTTGGTCTATGGCATAACCGACCAAAAAAAAGGGGAGACGCAAAAATTTACCTGGTAACCGTACTCGGAATAGGACCGTGTCTCGGAGTATCACCTCTTCATTTCGATAGAGAATTTGAAAAATTTTCGATGTACCCGCGCCCCGTATTACCGTCGCCGATGTTATCTCTTTGTTCAAACTCTCCAAAACACTCGCTTCAATCTGCACCGATATTCGCGGTGACACACGCAACGAGCATCGCACTTGATAGAACCTGAAAGTGACAAATCATGTTGTTTCGGAAGAGGATGAGAGAAAATTAAAACCGACACACGCATATATGCACACAAAACGATAAATATGATTTTATTGAGAGAGAAGCAGCGGGGTGTTATTTCATAAGCGGCTAGATAAAAGCATCAATCGTTGAAATATGCCACCCGATTTTTGTTTCGCTTGTGTCTGTTGGATGTTTTTTTTTTTCATTCTCCGGCACATATAATCGGGTATTTTATAAATCGAAATCATTGAAAGAAAATATCGTCGCATTCACAAAATTGTGGGTATGCGAGAGAGAGAGAGAGAGAGAGAGAGAGAGAAAGGGAAAGAGGAAGCTTGGGCTTGTGTGTGTGTGTGTTCATAATTCAACGAAGGGATATATGAATTGAATTGGAATCAAAACATAATCCGTTGAACACATATCCCAAGACAAAATGCACTGTAAAATGCCGACCGATTTTTTTCTCCACTCCACTCTTTAGAAATTGTCGCTGTTATTCGTGCTGCTTTGCAGAAAGTGCCACCATTTTTTTTAATAATAAAGAGATATTGAAGTTTTATGTTCGTTCAAATGTAATCCCTTGCACAAATCACAAATCTGGCCCCGGATGGATCGATGAAATGTCGATGTGGGTGTAAGAGTGATTCTCGATCTCGACGACCCACAAACTACACGATCCCACACAAAATCTTTCCAATAAGCCTCTACAAAAAGGGGGCACACATATATATCAATTTTGACGAAAGGATTTGATTTTCACCAAATTCAATTGTTTCGATTGCATATTATCTGTACCATGTTTTTCGAATCAATTTTTTTTTCGATGTTGCCGTTATTGCTAGCAGCAATTTGAGACTGATGAAACTTTTTTCTGTTGTTACAGCTACTGGTTGGAAACTGATTCGATATGATTTCATCATCGATAATCATCAACAGAGTCGCATCGTATGGATTCTTAAAGCGAATACTACATAGTACATCGCATTTACTTCAATCTCCGTCTCTTTCTCTCTCATTTTCTCCCTCTCTACCTATCTATCGATTCGTTCGTGCGCTTTTTTTGCACTTTAAATCTCGTTGCTTCGTTCGATTTTTTCAACATTAAACTGCATTAATTAGAAAAAAAAAAGGCAAAACATCAAGAATAAATTTGAAAATTCAGAAAAAAAGAGAATCGAAATTGAAAAAAATTGAAATGGCGAATGGAATAATTGGAAAATGGTTTTATAAAAAAACGATGAAAGAACGAATCAATTAAAAAAGTGACGACAAAAGTAAACAATGGAACAAAAAATACCGCAAAAAGCGAACCATCGTTGCAAAAAGTCGAAAAAATCACTAAAAAAATTTTTTAAAGTCAATAAACCAATTTTCATATCAATTGAGCCAAAAGCTTGAGAAAACACGTGTTACATTGAAACAAAAAAGAAAGGAACTAGGCTCGTTCAAAAAAAAAGAATAAAAAAAAAACCAAATATCAACTCACCCTCTTTGGAATAGATCGACATTGTGAAATTTATAAAATTCAATCGAAAATTCAATGATCGATTCTAAATCGGCCATGTCGTTGTTGATGCGTTGATTGCGAACACATCATTTGCCAATGCGTTTATTCTCCGTTGATCCGTGTTGTTGCTGCGTATTGAATACGTTGATGGTTATTTCAATTTGTGGGGAGGTGTGCTGCTGTCCAAACCTTGGATGCTGCTTCGCAAATTTGTGATTATTATTGTCGATTGATTGGTTGCATTTGCCTGATTCTGTTACGTTGGTTGAGTTGGGACACCGTGAGTGTGTGTCGATATTTTTGATTGAAAAATTTCCCTTAATTAATTTTGATTGAAATGTTTGTGACTAATATCCGGGCGGCCGTCCTGTGTGGAATATAGAAACAGACAACAAAAAAACACATCGGATGAAATGGGGGTCGGTAAAAATAGTTGAATTGTAAAAACGAAGGAGAAGAAGAAGAAAAAAAGCAAGTTCGAATCAATCATAATAAAAATAATTGGATTTGCACACGATTTAAAACGCAATCAACGGTTGTTGTTGTTGTTGCTTTGCTTGGCCTTGTCGCCGCATCGCGTTTTCTGTTGTGTATGCAACAACATTTATACGGAAACACGTCAAATCAGTCGTTATCTCTTCTTCACTCTAACTCTCGCTTTTGATAAATGTAATCAACGGAATAATCTCCTTTTGCAGCGATGACTCAAAACCGCAGGAAAAATTGATATACAAAGCATACACAAATACACTTTAAATGGGGAAAACACACACTGTAACCGAAGCAACAGCAGCACAATATTTTGAACACACAAGGTGAACCGGAGAAAAATGAAAGAGATTTTGAGTGGATATAGTGAGAGAATGACAGGAAATTCGATTAAGTCGTCAATGTGTTTTATGTGTCAATTGGCAAATAATTATTTTGCAACAAGAGAGAGAACGATAGAAAGTGCTAGAGAGGATAGAAAGTGTGACGGAGATTTGGAAGGAGATCGAGTAAGTATCGAAAAGAGATAGAAGAAGATAAGAGCGGTGACAATAAGAGATGGAGGAAGTGGAAGAAAGCAACCGATGATGATAGAAGATTTGCTTGTATTCCTCTAATTTGTTGAATAGGCAACCACCTATCACAAATGATAACAATTCCTGATGACAAGAAGCACACACGCTCTTTCTCTCTCTCTCTTTCGCCACCTACTCAATAATTACTCTCTGTTCACTTCGACATATCCGTGCGGCTCGGGGAAATAAAAGAAAAAAATCCATTCGGAGAAAAAATATGGTGTGCAATGCCACACAAAAGGATTTACTTTGTCTTGTATTTGTTGGCCCCCCTGCGGCGACCAAAAAGCCACCCTCGCTTTGTCTTTCCTCACTCAGCTCCCCGGCCCGATTCTATTATTCTAATTGTTTGTTTGAAGGCGGAAAAAAAGCAAAAGAGATGGCATATTACGATTATATTATTGAAGCACTACAAAGCCATTCAACACGATGGCATTAGATGAGAGAAAGTGTGTATGTGTTGTCGATGGAAATGATATATGTTCGTAACGTGCACCTCAATCGTACATATGTGTCGACAATGAACGAAGAATGCTAAAGAGACCGAAAAATGCTACGCAACTAAAATGCAACAACAACAACAGCAGTAGCAGTAGGGGCAAACAGCAAGAGCAACAGCAACGAGTAGCAAGAACACAAAAATGGATGGGAGAGAAACAAAAATACACCATGAGAACGAGTAGAGAGAGAGGAAGAAAAAAAAATATGGGTCATAAAAAGTGGTTGTTAGAAAGTCGTTTATTATTTGACTCTCTGACGACAGAATATTTGATACGCGATGTTGTTTCAACAAAGTGGTGGCATGACACACTGCTACTTTGTTATACACATCAATCCGACCATAAAAGCAACAACAACAACAATGTCGATGATGGAGTGGATTCAAAAACGGAGTCAAATATGTGCTGCTCTGATTGTTTCATATTAAGCCACGAAATGTCGACCATCTTAATCTATTAAACGTGCCGATTGGCCTCAATCGCATTTCAATCCCTTGGAAATTGCGGTGGAAATCGCCATCTCACTGTCGTTCGCTTTGCGAATCTCCTTCTCATTTCGTTTGTTCTCGTGCGAACATTTTACGGTCCAATGGAAAAAAAGGGCATTCACATACATACAAATAAACAAATACACAGTAATAAAGTAACCAGTAGCATACACACAGTACCACCACCACCAGCCAGTCTTAACGGTTTCGTCTGAGATGGATGTGGTCACAATTCAGTAATTTACATGGAATTAAAGAGAGATGAAGATGGAAAATAAAGAAAAAAGCAGCGAAACGAAAATGACGAGTGAAAATACTGCACTTACACATGCAATACGAATTTGCACGTGAAAATGTTGTATATTATGTGTTCTCTCCGTCTGGATGTGTCTGATTCTCGCATAGCTGCATCGAGAGCGAACCGGAGGGGGTGAGAGCGTGCATTAGCTTAAACACATGTAAATCAGATACTGAGGCTACACTACACCAAATCGTAGCTACTGATGCCTCCACCATTGCCGCTACCGTTGCTGCTGCTTCTGCTGCTACTGTTGTTGTTGTTGTTGTTATGTTTGCTGGATAAAACCCCCGATACACTTTAAGTCGAGACACGCGTGCTGTCGAATGGACGCTTTCCTACATATTTACCATGGATATACATATAAAAAAACATCAGCAGCAGCAGCAGCACATACGAGGAAAACGAAATAACGTTGCTGAAATTTTTTCCATCTATCATTTATCATTTATGTATGATGCTCTTTCTCTCTCTCTTTCTATTTATTCCATGCCATTCTAAGCTCATTGCCCAAAAAAGCGAAATTTTAACTGAAACCACTAGTGCGACGTTGATAAGCGTATTCATTCTATAGCAAAAGACTTTTTGCCAATTACATTGAAATGAAAAAAAACACCACGCAATTACATTCAATAATTCCGATTTGCCGAATCGATTCGAACAGAATATTTGAGCGATAAAATTTTACACATATTGAATGAGGGTGAATGAGATTGAGTGAGAGTGAGAGTGAGAGAGAGAGGGATGAAGGGATAAAGAAAGAGAGAGAAAATCATTGTAAAATTAAATTCAACTCTCAATTTTACGCCACGGCCAATTTTTGGTACGGCAATTAACTGCACGAAATTGCAATCACGTTTGATGGTAATGATCGTTTTTTGTTGTTGTTGGATTTCTTGCCTGCGCTTGAACCGTTACTCTCGTAAATCCTCTCATTTTCATCCACTTTCCCCTCTTCCTCTCATTTCTCTTTCTGTTTTTTCGCTATTTTCTTTCGTTTTTTCGTTCTCTTTCTATCTCTATCTCTCTCGATGTCACTGTCGCTCTCGTTCTCGTTCTTGCTTTCTCTCTCTGCAATTCATGTCTCTTTGTATATTAAATTGAAAAAAAAGGAATCCTGCCTCCGTTTTTCCCATCAATTTCTGCTTCATTTATTTATCAACCCACACATTGGATGGCATCGAAATTGAATTTACAGGACGCATACAAAACATGCGTCCATAATGCGGATTTTCGAACCGTCGCAAATTTACTCTCTGTACTCATCAATGAAAACTTTTTGACAATTTGTAACAACAACAACAACAACAACAACAACATCCAAAAAAACATAGACTCTGTGTGTTTGACCGGGGAGACAGAGCGAGATAGACCGATTCAAAAATGAATATCGCATTTGATGTGTACACTTACTTCATATATTTGTTTTTCTTTTTCGTTTGCTTTTGCTGTTGCTTTTGATTTATTTTCGCCTGTGATGTTTGTTAAAATGCTAAAAATAGAGAGATAGAGAGAGTGAAAGAGTGAGTGAGAGAGAGTGAAAGAGTGAGTGAGAGAGAGTGTGTGAATATTCATTTAGGCAAAAGGCGCGACAGTTGACATCAAGCGAGCGAATAAAAAATATTTTGCACCAAACACCCGGGACAGAGCGAGAGAGAAAAAAAATCAACGAATTTCGCATTTTAAACAGTGATTCGCACTATTTTTCGTGTGGGCATCTCGTCGGGCTATAGTATTTTTCCGTGAATATACCGCAGCCCGTAAATTGCTCATTATTTTCTGTGTTTTCCTTTTTTTCTACCGACCGAAATTTTTTTTTTATTAATGAGTTGCGATAATGATGTGGCATTCACGACCTGGTGCTAATAAACCATCGGTGCGGCCGAACAAACGCACAATCAATCACATGGGACACAAAACTTTCCTATCAAATGGAAGGTAGGGAAATTGTGTGAGCGAAAGCGATAGATAGAGAGAAATGACCGGGGCCATTTCACTCAAATTACAATTCTGTCTCTCAGCACTATCACGACCACAATCACCAAAATAAAACTTGAATACAATTGATTACCGTTTTGGATATTCGACGCACGATGACGACAACGGCGAAATAAACACCGATTTTGTTGTCCACCTTTTCACTTTCTCTTTTTTTGATTTTCGAATGTTTTTCTTTATTTATTATTTTTCTCAATTTTCACACTTTTTGCACATTTTCCGAATAAACAAAAGCAACGATGACAGGAACTAAACGAAATAAATAAATGGTATTCATTCGTCACATTGATACACGCTGTACGATGTCATGACCCGCGTGCGATAAACAAAAAACGACAACTACACTTAACTGAACAATCAACAAACGATTTTTGAAAAATCTACCGAAAAAAATGTCCACACTGGAGAAATGGAATCGGTTTCTGTTTCAAATTTTTCGCAATAAAATACGCAACCGAATAAGCACAACGCCCTGCCTCAATTATTATCGAACGAAGAAAGTAACAAAAATAAAGCAAACCGAAACGAAAACTTTGTAAATTTTTAATAATGATGTGTGTTTTTGCCTCTCTTCACCTTCTGTTCACGATATTTCGCTTATTGAAAAAGGAACGAACGAAAAAAAAACCAAACCACGAACACAAAATGCTAAGTACAGAAATGTTCAGTTCTACACGCTCTGCGATTGAAATTTCTCGGTTGTGTTGTGTGTGTGTTATTGTTGGTGGTGGGCTGAAATGACGAGAAAGCGTACGCTACATGGTGTCAGGCAACGGGTGTTCGATGTGAGACTGAAAGCATTTGGCCAAACATGCACGCAATTCAAGCTCCCAAAGCTGTGTATTTTGCCCGTTGCTTTGCTTTCTTTTCGTGTTGTTTCTCTTTCATTTTCCTTGTTTTATTTGCGAGAGAGCGTGATCAAGCGAATGAACGTGCTGAGTTGTGCGACCGACACACACCGTGAGCGAGAGAATAGAGAAAATCACCAATTTCCTTTTGAGCAAGCGAGAGCGTGTGTCGAAGGACGAGCTTGTGTATTGGTTTACGTTATGCGTGCGTGTGTATTCGATTGTGTGTGCATGTGTATTTGTGCCAATGTGAGCTTGCTGAACGTTGTGCTCGTGCCCATGTGTGTGTGTGTGTGAGAGAGTGTATGCTCTTGCTTCGAAATGTGGAAAGTCGGAAAACGACACGAACCAAAAACAACAACTTTAACGATGAACAGAGCAAAGAAGAAGAAAAAAAACTATACGAGGCATACACGTGCGCAGCTCAAACGTAGTAGCTTTATGACAACTCTGTCAATTTCTATCGCTGTCGTGTGTACAAACTGAACTGGCGACAAACTGAACACACAATAACAAATGAAACACAAAAATAGAGAAGAGGAAAGAAAGAAAGAAGAAAAAGCAACGTAACACAAGACAGCATTACATATTATGCGCGAAGCGGATACATGCACTTTGTATTTCATAAAAGACATTATGAACTTGTACACAGTGTAACACAAAGGTGTACATTGTTTTGAAGGGAAAACGAAAAGTGGCAGCAACACGCATAGAGAGAATGAACGTAATAGTGTCATCATGAAGGAATGTATTGGCCATTTTTGACATTTCATTGAGTCATTCGAGCCGAACCGAGAGACCTGCACTACGATCCATACACACACACACACACACACACACATACACTCACGTTGCCGCCAGTTGTTTCATTGAATATGCAAACGCCAAGAAGTAGCATATTTTCCAAACTACGAAAATACACTTCGTGACCAAATATTTTAGTCATAATAATATGGCTCATATTGCAATATTGAGTTGCTTTGTGGTTGGTTTATTGTTCATCGAGGGAACATGAGCAGCAGCGAACGAGTGAAATGGAAGAAAGCAAACGCGGGACAAGGGAAATTGTGAATATGAGCGATACGAAGAAAAAGAAAGCATGACGCTATGAACGAGAAAGGCAATTGGAAAAACGAATGACTGAGAGAACCAAGAGAAAGAAAGCGACTGAATGATTTAGAAGAGGAAAAAGAAAGCGTGGAAACAAGCAAAAGAAACAAGGGAAAAATGAAGCCCGAATGCAAGCCCGACTGAATTGAATGAAAACGAACAAACGAACGACAGAGAGCATGTGGAATGGAGCAAAACCAGCGAGAACAAGAGTGGGTTTTGCCGCTTCGACAGTTCAATTTTGGCTGAATGGAAGCAATTCAAATAAAGGTGTAAAAGTCGTGTGTATTTTTTCTTTCGTTCGACATCATGGCATTGTGTCGATTTAGCCGGAGTCTTGAAATTCATGCTGCAAAACTTTTTAATAACCTTCTCACGATAAATACACACTATTTTATGCACACACACACACACACACACACACACACACACACACACACACACAC
>NW_022601403.1:646813-655009 GCF_009176505.1 Sitodiplosis mosellana | reverse complement strand
ACACACACACACACACACACACACACACACACACACACACACACACAGCCAGCATTTCAGCTCTTTATCCACGCTCGCCTGATTTTCCATACACTATTTTTTTCTGCACACTTGTGTGGGTTGTTTTTTTTGTTCATTCTGGCTCTTGCAATTTCTTCTATTTCCATTTCGTTATTATTTTTTACTTATGGAACAGATGGCTAGCGATTTGACACTTGCCATTGCCGAAAATGAGGTCTTCCATTCGTGAACTGTTGCTTTTTTCTTTATTGGAGTCGCAAAGCAATTCCGAAAGACCGTTTTGTTGAAGAAAAGAAAAAACGAGGAAATATGTAATGCTTTTCAAGTAATTATAATTACTTAAGCAAACAACAGAAAAAAATATTATACATGAACCATCACACTTGGACGCGGACCTGAGTGCAAAACGAATATTTCGACAATAATAATTGAATTTTAACGCCAACCGCCGAAATTAGAGAGAAGAAGAAGAAAACACACATAATGAAAACAGTTCCGAACAGTAGTTCGATCGATGGTGACGAAGCAGTTAAGCAGTTAAAATACCGACATTTTGACTTGAACGAACGAAAAAAATTACGTTCCATTTCATGGAATTATTTGACTATAATGTGCACCACCTTTTTTTTCTTTTCTCCCTTTCTTCGTTTCTGTCTTTTTTTCCCTTTCTTCCTCCGCTTTTCTTGTCCATATTTTGGAGCCACACATATAAGAGAGAGAGAGCCGAGCAAAAAAAAGCGGCGAGAAAAACGAATCGTGAAAAATAAGCGTTTATTATGATTTGGGTGAACAATTTAATCAAGTACGTATTTAATAACGGACGACTGAAAACGATCTCACAATTCAAACAATTAAACAAGAAAATGTTCAATTTTCCGTTTTTTTTTTCTTTACGTTTGCCAGAACATTTGCCAAACGGCAAGAACATTGCATTTTGTGACCTTGATTCAATGACTCCCGTTTGCAAACATGATGTAGATAGGAATAAAAAAAAACACACACACACGTACACACCAGCAGCAGCAGTAGATCGTCAATATACCTGCCACACGACAATTTCATTGTTATTTTTATGATTCGCATGAACCCTCTGTCACCACCCAGAACGTGTACGTGTTTTTTTTCTACAATCTATTTAGCATGGCTTGTAATTCAGTCAACCGGAATTAAATTGGCAAGTAGATGAAGGTGCAATTGCGACAAAGTTCATTGCTCATTGAATGGCTTTTTTTTCCAGTGCTCACTGCTCACACAAACACATTGTGTCTCATTCGAATTCAACAACAGTTTGGCATTATGCGTCCCGATAACATTAAACAACCGTTTTCGTTATGCTCTTAGGAAATTGGTATCGATTTTCAAGCACTTTTGTTTTTATTCACGTGAATGTGATTTGACTGTTTCGTACAAATGGCTTAATATCTTTGACTAAACACAGAAAATCGAATTATACAATAGAAACATTTTTGACCGTTTTGTTTTGTTGGTTTATCGTTGGGGAAAACACAGAGGACTTTCATATGAATCTGGTGGGCTTTGCAATAAAGTTGTTAGGACTGTCAAATACTATAAATACTATATGTATGTTATATAACATTGCCGAAGAAACATTTTATCGATCTTCTGCACGATTTGAATTCCAGTGGTCGAAAATGCTTTGAATTCGCCAATTTTCGAACATGTTTTGCCTTTGTTACAATAAAAACTACCATTACCAATTGAAATCAGCTGCACCTCATGGCGTTCAGTGTTGTCAGCCGATATTGAATAGAGAATGATAAGAAAGTGGTAAACCTACGCACACGCATCAGAATCAAAGGGACGACACGTTTTGACGAAGTCTACGGCGAACTCATGAACTATCGAAAAGTCAATACAAAATGATACGAGAGTTCGTGGCGCTGCGAGCGCTCAAATGATGTTTGTACTGAAGTGTCGTCAGCTTGATCAGAATACAGTGAATAATCGAATTTTTTGGAAAAACCACCCCACTTGATGTAAATGTACCGTAGACTTTTTTCTTGTTAGGCTTAACTTGGTAAGCCTGTAGCCCATTGAAAGTTCCAATTCGGAACAAAACACATTCATAAATTCGAAGTACATGGGCTGAGTTTGGGTGTAATTATACCAAATTGGACACCTTATTTTAGTCCTGATTGGGCACTAAACATTCATCAAATTTCAATGCATTGTGCCAACACAATGACGGCATCAAGAGAAATGGCCTCATTTTGAGATTTAAAAAGAAACTGTTATCTGAGGAATGAGGCAAATGATTATGACGAAGAATGTTCAAGATGCAATTGCGAATCGGCGCAATACCGGAAATAGACGATAAGTGAGAGCATTTTGGCAGCGGAATAAAGCGATTCATATTTCTTTCACGAATTTCACGCTATTTTTGTAGGTTGTGCGTGGGCGAGAGATATGCTTTGACTTCAGCTCATTTTATTCAGTAATCACATGTCCGTTGATTGCGTTTAACTTTATATAGCTCGTATTTATTGCATATTTCATCGTAGAATTTGAAGTTTCGAATAGAAAAGGAATTCAAGTGCTTTTTCTACTGTTTTACCTTGTTTTACTCTTCTGATTAGTTTGAATTGAATCTCGGGTAAACTTTTGATTGAGAAAACATTGTGATTTTGTAATAATTACACAAACAAAATGCTACTGAAAAAATGTACTATTCAACGGAATTTATTGAATATCTACGTTATTGTTGCATTGACGCTATTGACTTCAAAAAACTATGTTCTTAGTGATGATGATGACGCTGGACTTCAATGCGTCAATGTTCCCAAAGATCAAATGGTAAGAAGTGTCGACAGAATGGAGAATTTTTGTCGGAAAAATTATAATTAGTTTCATTTTGTTTTCAATTTATTTTCCAAGTAAAAAGAATTCTGTATTCATTGAACGTATCAAAATGATGGCTTTAATGAAAATTGTGATGAACATGTTCAATTTCTTCACTTTGATAAGACTAATTATTTTGCAATATGCATGATGTCATTATTATCAGTAATAATATTTTTATTTTCACCGCAAAACAGATAGAATATATGTTCAAAAATTGTTATTTGATGAGACATGAGTTTGTGGCAAGTGCAAAGCAACCATCCGACAAAGTGTTGCAGATTTCCATTCTGAATGTGCAAAAAAATCATAAAAAAAATGAGACCGGGTACACAAATCATGAAACATGTGAAGTGATTCGAGCGACTATGACTGATCCGTTGCCATTCAATCAAACGAAACGCCGTATTCGACGATACTCATACACCGGTGACAAGTGGACAAAAAAGAACATAACTTATTGGTATTGTAGTTTGAACAAAAAAATCCATCATATTTTATTCTAATTTATAAAAAAAAATTACGTTTCGAAGGTTTCAACTGGCTTGGCCACCTGGCGATTCGCGTAACCAGGATACACATGAAATAGTAAAAAAGGCATTTTCAATGTGGTCTGATGTAGCACCGTTGACATTTCGAAGAAATCCCTACTTTTGGGCAGCGGACATTTGGATTAAATTCGTGAGGTGAGAAGCGTTCTTTCGTAACATTATTATCGATTCATCATTATTGAGTTTATTTCGTGACGAAATTTTCATCTTTAGTTAAAATGTTACTTGAATTTGTATCGAAAACAATTCAGCAAAAAACCGATTCGACTGATTTGGGCTCGGTTGGAAACAGCCATTCATCATTTGAGTTCGAATCATTCGAATATTGACGAAATTCTGAAGTTTCAGCAAAAAAATAGAATTAATCATGCTCATTGTTTAGTCGATATCATGGTGATCGCTTCCCATTTGATGGTCCAGGAGGTGTATTGGGTCATACATTTCCAACAAAAGACGACAGAACGGCGATTCATATGGACTTGGACGAAACTTGGACATTTGAGATGAAGCGCAAAAAGGGTAAATCGATGTTTATTCATTTGAAAATGACACACTTTGAGCTTCATACATAACAATGTGTTTAATAAAAAATAAAAATAAAATAACGGCTACCAAAGGGGACATCACTTAAATATAATACATACCAAAAAAAACGTAATATTTTAGAGTGATCGGCCCCTCGACGGCTACCGTTTGAATCGTCAAAATTCAATTTCGTTTGCTGTTTGCGATTGCATCGTGGTTCAATTTCACGTACACAGTAAACACAATGATTTGACACATAACTTTGTTTTAGTACCATTTGCTCTAGAAAAAGTTCTATAATAAATACATGAAGCTTTGATTTTTGATTTAGTGCATTTTTAACTTTTTCTAGTACAAATGGTACTCAAATGGATTTTAGTGCCAAATTTCATATTGCGGTTCCAAAAGTTAGAACCATCGTGTTTACTGTGTATTTAAAATGCATTTCTCCAGGGGGTTTGTAGATTGAAACACAAGCACACACGCTATTCATTCAGTATATATCATGTAGATCAACTGTCAATCTGTAATCCCCCTGCATTTCTCTGCTTAATTCTCGAGCTATTCGTCATTTTTGAATTAATAAATTTGATTCTTATTTCCACAGGCTACGTCAGTCTGTTACATACTTTAACACATGAGGTGAGACCAGTAGAGATGTAAAGTGGAATCAACAATTACAATTGATATTTCATATCATACTGTTAACTTTCAGATTGGACATGCGCTCGGTCTTGATCATTCATTTGCTCCACTAGGTGTTATGTTCCCCACTTATAATGGTGTTTTAAGGTTGTGTGAAGATGATGTAAATGCGATTCAACGATTGTACAACGATTGAAAACAGACATTTTTGGAATTTCTAACACCATTGTTAATAATTGACAACGATTTTGATGAATAAACAATAAAAATAATGACAATTCCATAATTTTGCAGTATTCCATTTGAATTACTTCACAATTATTCTAAATTAATTCAATTCCATTCCATTTCCTTTCTTAGAAGCGGTAGGCATTTTTCCCACTAGTGAAACTACTACTTTCTAGCACAATCACCTGTTAGCAAACCTTCACTTCACTCGAATACTTTGTTCCATGCCAATATCGTATCAATAAACTGTCATTTGAATTCATTCGATCGGGCTGTTCAACATGTTTTCATCGGAATGTCGGTGAATCCGAATATTTACGACGGTTGTTCAATTTGTGTGTGTGCCATTATTGGTGACATTTTGATGTGTCCCAGTTTTATTTTCGGAGAAGAGCGGGGGAAGAGTGTTTCTGCACGTTTTTCGCTTATTGGTTTATGTCAAGTGTTCAGCTCAAAGATTAAATCGTGTATCTCATGAGAAGATGTAAGTCTTGCAATATCCACGATAAAAGTGGTTTAAATAAAGAGGCAAAACATCGCTTCCTGCCATATTTTCCCATTTCATTCATTCGCTTGACATTTTTACAAATTTGCAATCAGCCTTTCGATTTCCATTTCTTAAGATTGTAATCTATTATATTTCAGGAGGTTTCATCAAACATGTGCGGTCACTACATTTTTCGATTGGAATAGATGAAAAGGGTTTTCATTTGATAGGCCGTATTTTGCCATGTTCATATGGCCTTGAGTCTAGACCAGGTTTTCGACGAGTTTCCAACGAATCCAATATCTCAAAAAAGTTTATTACTACTTCGGTTCGGCCTTCTACTCTTTCCTCTTCCTCTCTCCTCTTTCTTACTCTCTCACTTGTATTTCCCATCCACCGTGCTTTTTTCCTCTATCTACTAGATACCATCTATCGCCTCACCACCTCCCCTCTCCGGCATTTCCTCAATAATTATCCTGTACCGATCAAAATGTCATCTATTTTGGGGCCGCGTTCAGAGGGTTGCTGAAAGGCAAATATATTGAACGCAATGGCCTTTCGTGCTGTCAATTTCATTTGTCATATTGGTCACATATTGTAATTTATTGCACGTTCTATCCATACTGGCTGGTGTTCGTCATTTTGCACGCAAATACCAAATGTGAAACATTTATCGCCTCGAAAGTAAAAAAAGAAAATCAGTCGGCAAAACAGATATATAAATACTTGAGCTGACTTAATCGATAAATATTGACCACATGCGTGTCGATGATCGCACGCAATTGCTGCAATTCAAGGGAAAATGCTTCAAACAAAATACACCGCAAACCAATGACCAGAACTTTATGCAGCACAAAACCGAACAAACCTAACAAAAGTGCTAACTATATAGTTCTATATAAAAACGGGGAAACATATGAATCATACATGAAAATCGTATTTTGCGAGACAATTGATCGGTTAGTTAGTTCAGAGAAAGAGAAAATTGAACATCAAATAGTTTGACATTCAAAGATCGAAATGCATCGCAAATTGCAATACCGATAACTCCAACAAACAAAAACGTGCAGAATCCATCCATTGTGATATGAGTAAAAAAAATTCAAAATCTATGTTTTTAGCTTCCATTTCAAGTTGTTAAATACCGGGATAGAAGTTTCGTACATTTTGAGTGGAGTATAAATGTAAATAGGTTATTGAAAATCAATCTTATTGCATACCATGCTAGCAATTGACATTTTGTAGTCTGATTTCGTGCTTAAAACAACATTGGATGATATATCTGTGAGCGTGACATTACGAAAACCAAGATATAGAGGCAGTCGGGCATTTTCCTGGAAAACCATTTCCCCAAGAATTGAGTCTACAGTGTAGACTCTACACATTTAATGAAACTTTGAATCCACGCGTCCAGTGGTCTATTTTCTAACTGCTTATTTTTTTAATTAAAAGCTGGCGATTTGGGATTTGGAACTGCACAAATGGGCAAGTGTTGTTCATCAAATTATTGCATTCTTTTGCATAAATTGATTTATGAGGAAAAAAAAAATCTTGAAGAAAAAGTTAAAGTTGTTGAACAAATGCCATACCATCAAACAGAAATGTGATTGAAACAACCGCTGCGGCTGGACACTCAGAACTTCACTCGAAACATATTACATCGAATTATACTTCCGATATTGATAATAACCAATAAAAAGAGCTTTGTTTTATTAGAGAAATAAAAAGCGACACATAAAAATGAGCTAAAACGAAATATTTACTAAAAGCACTTCATAAAACGGTGCGAACGGAACAGTTGCATGCGAAACGAACGTGTACAGAATAACGAGTTGTACCTTGGTACACCATACACGGTGTTGAGTCAATAGTATTGACATTTCAATCAGTTTTAGTGTTTGAGTACATACATGAAAAAGAACGATTTTCGAATTCAAATGACCGAGGGCCGTTGGCAACGTGATGTTTCTTGTTTTTTCAAGTGCTAATACTATTCGAAGCAATGATTAAACTTCATCATATCGATTTTATATCTGTGATATTAAAAGTAAACCAATTTTAGTCAATTTCAAGAACAATTTCAAATACACAAAACTAACGTGAAAATCGGTCGAGATTGAGCGATGAACACTTCGTAGTTTTTTTCCCTGGTGATTGTCAGTCTTAATGTCTACCTAACTTAAAACAAATAAAATGTTTACCTAACTAATTTCGAATAATTTTCTGCAATGTAAAAACTAGTTGTCGCACTGAAGCATAAAATAAACTTTGCTGAGATTTCGATGAGCAACTTTCTGTTTTCATCATTGTAAACTCCAAAAGCGATTGAATTGAGCATCCGTATCGTGTTCAATCCGTATCGACTGAAGTTTTAAGAAAATAAAAAGAATTACATTGGTAATCCCGAACTTTTCCGTACCGTTGGCCAGCGTTGTGTGTAGGTAGTTTTGGTTATTTTTTGTGAATTTTCTTGAAATATAGGCAGCGAAAATATAATAATAAAAATAAAGTGAAAAATCGGTCACTTTAACTAAAACTTCGACAATTTTGTATGAGAGGTACCCGTAAACCGATTCCTATTGGCTTCAAACTTTCTGAGGTTTCATTTTTTGGAGAAAAAATAAGATTCTGAAAGTTTCATGTTGATCGCATTTGCAGAAGTTTGATTTTTTGTCCTCAATTTTTGTCGAAATTTTCTTGGAAAAAATTGAGCGCCAAAAACCAAACTTCTGCACATGCGATCAACATGAAACTTTCAGAATCTTATTTTTTCTCCAAGAAATGAAACCTCAGAAAGTTTGAAGCCAATCAGAATCGATTAACGGGTACCTCCCATACAAAACTGTCCAAAAATCGGTAATTTTAGTCAAAATTTCAAAA
>NW_022601403.1:602671-611813 GCF_009176505.1 Sitodiplosis mosellana | reverse complement strand
GATTTTGATAAATAGGGTACCAAAATTTATGGAAACGTCTCACCTTTCAAATAATGTAGGTTTCTATCATAATTTTAAAGCTCTAAACCGAATTTCATTGTGATATGTTGATAGGCGCTACCTTAGAGCCTACCAAAGGCGATATTTTTCTTATTCAGACGTCTTCCGGAGAAAGTAATAATGCAGAAATGTTTGTGTTGGGGTCCTCTATCAACGTGCGAAAACACTCAATGTGCGAGACGACAACTTTTATTTTGTCGGACGGTGATTAATGTTATGAATAGGGCTACAAATTACATTAAACAACTCGGATATATTCGAATATTTTCTGTGTTTTATTTCATTTTAAAGTTCGGACACCCTTTATAAGAATAAAACATGATTGAAATGCTTTTGAATATGATTGAAATTAGGTATGTTGTTTTCTTTATCTTCTTCGAATTCGTTCAACAAAAAAAATTGAAATTCGTTTAACAAAGTGATATGTAATACATCAAATACAAAATGCAGTATTCGGTTGGTTTCGAACCCTTTGGATTTTGCTTCAAGGTTTCTTCAATGATGTGACATACCAATCAAACAAGAGAACTGAATAGCGATAAATTGTCGTGATGCGGTCTAGCTCCAAAAATATTCCCATTCGTTATTACAATAACTGATCGATTGATCTTGTTCGCTGTTTTTGCAGGCACTGCTATCGTTTCCTATCGGTTTCTCGAGTTGGATTAGAGTATGCCATATCTCAAAATCAGCCACCATCAAATCGATGAATTAATGTGCGTGTTTTATGAACCAAAAACTTCTGCCAATTTCAATAAATGCGCTCATTAGCCCATTAATACACAATATGTCGTGTTAGAATGCTGTAAAAATGAAATCATAATCAATAAACTATTGATGTTATGCTCGTCGTCTGGGTCTACCGGAAAATGTCTGTTTGGTCTATGCTTCTCTGCGCCTCTGTGTTGTCTTGTAACATCAAAGCCTGGTTCGAAATCATCGTTTACCCAAACGATTATATTTGCTTGGCTTTTGCATCTCAGCATTCAATGATGCGAATGCCAAGTAAATTAACAACAGAACTGGATAACGAAACATGATGGGTTTTGATTCGATTTGAGTTTGGTATTTACCAACAAACTATCTTTAACTGCCTTCTCCAGTAGAATAGCTGATCGATTGATGTTGCCACTTGTTTTTATAGTGGTCGATTGCCTTTCTTATCAATTGCTTGAATTGAATTGAAATATGGTTTTTCTCGGACTAATCCACCATAAAATCGATGGGAAAAGTCACATATGAAATTTATACCTCATATTGCGACCTCATATTATGAATTCTTAAGTGTGTTTAAACTCAAAGCCTATCAATAGAACTATTCTAGGGTATCAATAAGACTATTGTTAGAATACTTATCCATAGCGTGAATGTGCATTTCATGAGCAGAATTACTCCCAGTTACAGCTACTTAACGTTGCGCCGCATTTGCTGCAGCAAATATTATTCTGTAAAATTAGAGATTTGCAATGCAAAACGTGCTTCTGATTAATTGTTTGCTCTTACAATTGTTTCATATGTAATATCATATTTGACAGATATCGGTTGAATATGTTGTTGAGCTAAGAGATGACATTGTTCTTATTGTAGCTATCGATTTAAATCGATCTTATTTATAATTTATTCGATAGTTCAAAAATGGCTAATTTTGTCAACCTGACACACAATTGCGATTTAATTTCTCACACAAAAAACCTCTACATAGTTCTGCTACAATAGAACTTAATTCGCTATGCGTTCGCATACTCATTTTGCATACTGCATGTCTTATTTATAGTTAAAATAGTATTGCATACAGTATCAAAATGTGTATACGGATGCATAACAAATGAAACGCTATGTGTATATCCGTAGCCGTTAATTTAAAGTGTAACAAAAGCTTGTGACCCATTCAATGAAACTACTGTTAAAGTTTCATCTAAGACACATTAGAATTGCATTTCCATTTGTGCAATAGTAAAAGCGACGTTCCGATAGAAATTAGTTGCCGAACAAAAGCAGCTTTTTCTTTAGCTTAAACAAAAATGGTAAAACCTTCATTCATGTTATGGAATTATTTTCAAAAGATGTCGTTACAATACTCGTCAACCGAAAAAAAAATCGTTAAGCCAATCCAACGCCATCGACGTGAATGCAGTGTATTGTGTGACGAGAGATGATTATTCATCGAAGCGTTCTTAATTCTCTTGAAGATTGAATGCCGTATTGTTTGGATTTGTGATGATTGATCTGATTTTATTCAAACCAAAACCATCAAAACAAAAAGTTGCACAAAATAAAATCGACACACAAAACTAAAGACATCACGGGAAAAAATGGCAGCAATAATAACCTTTTGTTAGTAGTTGTTTTGTGTTCGATACAAAAGATGTTAGTTTTTCACAAAGAATGCAACGTTTTGAGCCCGCAATATGGTTCTGCTCAAAATTCAACGTTTCTGGTGAATAAATCATCAGAATTCCAATCAAAAATGTAAAACTCAAGCGTTTGAGTTCGAGACGATTTTTATAATATCAATTTCAATGGCTGTGATTGCCTTTAAAAACGGTGTTAAGCTCAATTCGTTGGAAATGTAACGTGTGTCGTCTCCACCCATAAGTAAAAGTATCTGAAATGAATGGCGCTTGTAAAATATCGAAGCTTAAACAGATGGAGATTGAATGATATTATGAATAGGCTGGGAAATGTGCCAATTTGTGGGCTTATGATGAAAATTACAGCAATAAATCATGATTTGAAAACGTGATATTCCGTTCGGGGGGCCGTTTTCATGCAATTACAAACCCCGGATTCGGGGTTGTGTTGTTATTGCCTTTTCTCATTCATAGAGATTTGAATCATGGTGTGTTTCTTCTCAAATTCACACTCTGTCTTCATCAAATATTAATGTGATCTACCTGATGAATCGCACGATTTATATTCACGAGGCTTAATTTAGAATTTGTTGGAGGCAGCGACTGCGACGACGACGGAGATAGAATAACGAAAAAGACACAATATCTTATTGTTGTGTGTTCATAATATGCTTTGCGCGGAATAAACGGAATTCAATTTAACACATTGATTTATCCATCATTTATAGTAATCGTTGAGTCAAGGGAGGCACACAAACTATGAGATATGCACACACAGACACACCGAACCGAATGCAGAGAGAGCAAGGTAATTGGAAGGTGAAAAGGAATTGAGAGAGAGAGAGAGCGAAAAAGAGTGGAAACGAGCGGAAAATCAAGAGGGATAGAAAGCGTGAGAAAGAGAAAGTGGCTGAAGGGGAGCGAGAGTATGCGAGAATGCGAAGCTTTAGCATGAAAAATCGCTTCGTATACATCGGTTCAGTGTGTTGCTGTAGTAGCGGTGTTGGAAAATGTTTCTGAAACAAAAGCATTTGACTGTCTCGTAAAATCAATAAACCTGGTAAACCTGGGTAAAAGAAATACAATGCGATTTCCACATAGATTTGCGTTTGTGTGAAATGCTTTTATGACCCCTCCCGCCCCGACGTCACACAGAAGCGAGATGTGAGCGAACGAGCTGGCAATTGGACACCGAACGATTGATAGAAAGAGACCGAATGAACAAGAGCAGGCAAGTGAGAGGTCGATAAGCAGGGAGAGACAGATACCAGAACCAAAAGAAAGAGAGAGAGAGAAAAACATGCAACGGAGAATGGAAGGGTCCGTGTATTTGCGTGCCTTGTGTGTGCGATATAAATGGAGTTGAGTGTTGTGTGGAGCTGGTGTGTTTTGTCTCTCGGTGCGCTTTTGCTCTTGTCATCATCGTTTTCGTTTTACTTCATCTATTCCGTGTCGTGTGAGAATTGTGTGCTTAACTGGATCACATTTACATCTACTTCTCTCTCTCTCTCTCTCTTGCTGCTCTCGTTCTCTGTGTCATGTGTAACATATCGTAACTAGATTCTATAGTTTCATCATACATACAATTCGTACCATTGTTTGGTGGCCTCTTTTCATTCTCTCTCGCATTTTTGTCTCTCTATTACACTCCCGCTCTTCTCTCTATATCTCTCTCGTATTCGCCCCAAAACACCGTTCGGCAATTCCAATTTGACTCTTTTTTGCACTATCGTTCGTTCGTTGCATCTTCAAAGCGTTTGGTATTCAGTGCATTTTTCATAATTTTTCCTTTATTCATCTTATTTCCTTCTTGTTTCCATCGTCTTCATTATATTGGGTGTGCTTTTGTGGTTGGCTTTCGTCTTCTTCTTATTCTTACATCCCGTAGCATGTTGCCTGTGTATACATTCGTGCTCCATTGTTTCGGTATGTCTTAGAATACCACTTTGCAGCTGGTGCATATCTCTATTCAAATGGACACACAATGAAACGAGAGTGGTGCTTATCCAAACATTTGCTGTTGTTATTATTATTGTTTCAAAAGTCGAAACGACCAATTTTATGTTGTTTCTCTTCATCTTGTGTTTGTTTGATATAGCACATGCACTATTCTTTTTGTCATTGTTGCATTATTTTTAGAGATTTTACAAAACTATTGATTACCGCTATCCTAATGTACCACGTAATCCGGGAGAGAGGAAGAAAAAGTTAGAGACGTAGCAAAATTATGGTCATCCATTGTATAATGCTCTCTCAAATAATCGACATGATTACGCAAATCCGGCAATTATTCGTCGACCATTGGAATGCAAACAGAGAGTGAGAGAGTGAGAGAGTGAGAGAGAGAGACCTCAGAAAATGGACATTGAAAATGGGGAAATTGTGTTTATTGTTTGACATCGGCAAACCGAACAGGTTTTTTCCATTTTCCACCTTGTTCTTGATACTATGCGGGTCTCTTGCTCTTATTTCCATCGAAATTTATACATCAATTAAATCGTCAAACAACCATTTACCATTTTCCGTGTTTTCTCACACTATACTTTCGATTCACCGTACATTTGTACGTGTAACTCTATTTTTAGGTATGGATTTCGTGTTGGCCACGTTTATTTCGGCAATTCTTCATCATCATCGCAGCAAGCGCACATCAAACTGCATGGCGTGCAACATTCATTCTTATGAGATCATACACATATTTCCATGCTATTTGACTTTGATGAGCTTTTATTTGTGTATAACGGAATGAAGTGACCTACAACCTATGCAAATATTATCGAGCCTATCATTGCATATCGGGCGTGCGCTTCTTTTTTCGTGTATGATTTTTTTTATTGTTTCTGCGCTTTTACTCATTTTCAATGGTCATCGCAAGTGATTCAGCTATACCAATTTGGTGGGTACTGTTGTTGCAGCTATCGCAACGTTTGCTACTGCTGTTGTTGCCGCCACAGCTGCTATTTATTCTTTTATCATATTTATATTCCAGGGTCTAGGCCGAATTTATAATGCAAATAGAGTGAAAAAGTGGATATATATGCAATTGTTTATATCATTTGATTTTAGTTTGGTACATATAGGTATATATAGGTATGGAGAACAATGGAAATCATCATTAAAAAATTGCATGAAAAAAACATGACCCTTTTCCATTGCAATGAACCGAATCAAATTTGCATCATTTTAAATGGATAATATGTGCTTGCTTCTGTTGTTTTCTTACCATCTCTCTCCGCGCAACCCTTGTCGACTCTGTTTTGTATCTGTCATTTTGTTAAGCGTAGATTCCATATAGTCTACTATATCCCCCATTCGATTATCGTTTGCATGATTGAAAATCCGTTTATATGATACGATTTGGTGATTCAAAACAATTTGTCTCCCATTCAAACAACACACATACACACACACTCATACCCGTCAAACGTGTTTATTTACGTTTCATCATTTATTCATATGCATCTGAAAATCTTTTCGGAAAAGCTTCTACAAATCCAGCAGTCAATGCATTGCTACATCGAAACATTGACAAATTTCCATAGAAAAACTTTGATGTGCATTGGTTGTATTTTTTTGGAAAATTTAAAATATTGAACAGCTGAGAAAAAAATCGACAGCCTCAGGCCGGTGCTTAAATATACGGTTCATCCGGTATGTTTTGAATTTTCATTCAATTTCATCTATTTAAATGCACTGACTCAAAAAGTAGAATTTGAATTTATTGTGAAAAATTGATATGTTCACACAAATGTGACAATTGATGTGAAAATGTGACAAAAATGTGTTTTTTCTATTATGGATTTCAGTGAATGGATTTCAAATGTCAGTGTTTACTAATGAGTGTTTACTATTAATGATATCATTATGACAGTGTCATTTATATTTGACCTGAGTAAGGTCATGATTTTATTCTCATCGCTTCAAATGCATTAAATTGATGTAGCACCGACATTGATTTTGTGCAACGGGAATAATAACACCTCTCTTGACCGACTAAACAAACAACAATGCATAAATTTTTGGATTATTGAGATTGGTTGCATACGGATTATGTTGAGGTTGGTCGAAAATCGGGGCGCTTCGAATCGTTGTGATCGATAAATGGCTTGTATAACATTGTTTGTGGTGTGGATGTTTCCAACTACAACAACGAAAGCAGATACAATAATAATATGCAACATCCATTTGTGACCTTTCAAATATATTCGTTGCAGTTGCCTGAGCAAAAAAAAAAACAAAATCGTTTGCCTGATCAAAAATTGTTGCATCAAAATTGAAATTATACAAGAAAATTTATTCACTTTTTGGCCGCATTAAAAATATGCGCACGGCGGCCAACAGCCATGATGAGCCATTTTTCAGTTTTGTTTACATTGAAACTAAAAAAAACCCATGTGCAATTTTGTGATTACATTTCACGTCAAAAATTCAAATGCCTGATGTTTAGTTAAAATGAACATTGTTTACATTCAAGCAGCGCATTTCTTTTTCTGCATCATAATCGTTTCTTTTCTTCTCTTTGTTGTATAAATAATCCGCGAACAGAAAACTTACTGCACTAACATCGTGGCGCTATGGGAGACTTGCTTAAATAGTGCATTTTCGAAAATGATATCGTGCGGACGAAGAGAAGTAGTTAGGAAACGAGGCAAAAAAGACGGCATGACGAGAGGACGAGAGGACGAGAGGGCGAGAGGAAGAGAGAGAGAGAGAGAGAGGTAAAGAGAATGAGAACGAGAGAAAGGGATAGAAGATAAGGTGATGGAGAGAAAGAGAGTGAGTGCAAGCAGTTTGATCCAATGACGATGATGATGATATCATGCAAGAATGTGATGGAGCCATTACGAATGAATAGAATGGCCCATACTAAAGAATATCAAATTGAGCATCGAAATGTTGACTCTATCGTAAAATTTTATGGCCGCTTTTTTAGACAACGGGCTGTGTCCCGGTGTGCGCACACAACGCATACACACATACACAGTTGCCAGTTTTCTTCTTGCTTGACGCTATCATTTCGAGCACTATGGTTCGTTTGAGCTTCTTGGAAATAACTTTCTCTCATCGCTCGTTGCATGCTATTCTTGTGTATATTTCCTTTTGCACTCGATTCTTCAGTCTACTCTATCTCTGTATCGTTGTTCTCTCTACCTCTTGCTACTCATTTTGGCTTATACCGTAATCAAGTCAACTACTTTGAACTGCCGAAGACAGTCATTGTAATTTTGTAGTCAATTGTGAGCATTTTCCGGAGCGAAAACAATAATTTTGGCAATATACGATCGTATATTATACCGTGTGTACCGTGTACCCGTACTTTTTACAACGAACACAAAACAAACGCAGAATGAGAACAATGTAGGCAAACGCAACCTGGTTGTAGGACTAGTGCATGCGCTCGTGCGCTTGTGTGTGTGTGTGTTTGGTGCCTTAATCGAAAATAAATATAGACATTTATTCATAAATATCAAATGAGATGGCATGTAGTTAATGTCTTACTAACAAGTAGCTTCGCTTGGGCAAAAATCAATTTAGCCAAATATTTGATCGGTACACGCCCAAATATTGGTGCAAACATTGTATTGCATGAGCGCCAACAATTCATTACACAAAGGAAACCGAACCAACGAACGAGCCACAACTGCAATAGCAATAGAAAACTACAGCAGCGGCGGCAGCAGCAGCAACAGAAAAATCTTCATAAATGAAGACAATGTGTATAAAGTGGGGCAATCTATAGTTTGCTTCGCATATTTTCACTCTGCATCGAACTTGTTGGGTTGCATCGGAGGTTGTTTTTCTCGTTTGGGTATTGTTGTTATTACTATTATTGGAAAAAGAATGGCGCGCTCACTTTTCGAGAGTGAGAAAAAAAAACAACACACACCCGACAACGACGATGTCGGCACATGCACACATACAATATATCAAAGGCAAACATTTGATTACGTTTCTGGGGTGCGCAAACGATATATTCTATGGATATGTATGGTGTATGCATGGTTATAAACAGCAACGGGTATTGTATGACATACATTACTTTGATAATACCACTACAGTCAAGTTCAACCTTGGACTTTGATTTCGATATGTGTGCTGTTAGCGAGAATAAGTGAATGCGAGAATGAGCGAACGAACGAGCAAACAAGCGGGTGAGTGAGCAAAAAGAAATGGCAAAAGAGAGAGAAGCAGAGACAATGGAAGCAAATGCACAGACACTTATAGCCTTCTTCGAATATGCACAAGAATACACGAAGTGGAGAGAGGCGAACAAAAGAAAAAATCGAAGGATTTTGTCGTGGATACGATCAAAAAGCAAAAAATCACCATAACAGCAAACTATAAAAAAAACCAAAGCAGCGGCAGCAGTAGAAACAGCATATGCGCGCAACTTATCAAAGACAATCTCAGATGAATGGACATTCAGAATGCAGAACATAACTTCAGCAGGAATAAAAACAAAACCGAAAAAATTAACGATCGAGAATGAGCGGATGAATGAGTGAAATGGAAAGAGCAAGAATGAGGTAATGAGAAAGCAAGTACAACAGAGACAGACAGAGGGGGAGGATAGAAAGATTGAGGCATAGATAGAGAACGGAAAGTATAGATAGAGCGAAACAGACACATCAAATAAATACAAGCAATTCCAGCGTATTCACATTGTTTGTCAAATAAAAATACAACAACAACAAGAGAGAGAGAGAGAGAGAGAGAGAGAGAGAGAGAGA
>NW_022601403.1:598758-602571 GCF_009176505.1 Sitodiplosis mosellana | reverse complement strand
GAGAGAGAGAGAGAGAGAGAGAGAGAGAGAGAGAGAGCGAAAAAATACAATACACATGGCCTCTTCAAAGTCTCATGACATGGCAAATAAATCCCCGAAATGATGATAATGCTAAAATGTTTATGGGCCAAAAAGCAATATTTGCATGAATCATAGATTTATGCTCTCTGATGGTCATCAGCATTTCAATTGCAGAAAGGTTCAATGTCAACATATGTACGTGTACCCCGTTGTGTCCGTATCTGCTAGTGGGCTCTATTGTTGAGTTCACAGGAAATGGTAAACCAACCACCATCAGCAGAAGTGGACAGTGGCACCAGCAGCAGCGGCACAATGATAGAAACCAAATTCGAAAATATTCAAATCGATTTCACATTTTTGAACATTTTATTGGATCTGTATTTTTGACCGTGTCCATTTCAATTGCAATGAGCTTGATTTGCTAAGAATTCAGGGTAAACGGTGAATATTTGCCCCCGGATCAGTCGGCAACATAAATACCACTCTTTTTTCTTTCGTTCCTTCGTTCGTTCGTTCGAGTAACACGATTTTGTTGTTGTTTCCTTTATTTCGGTGTGTTCCAAAGCAGATAGCAATCGAGAGTGCAAGTGGTATATTTTTCATAATTGTGCTTTATGAGGCAAGCGAGCTTTTTCGGTCTATTTTTATATTTATTTATTTTTTTCTTCGTTGTTGTTTCGGTTGAGCCGTTTGCCAAAATCCGCTTATTCACATTTCCATGTTAAATGGTCATCGGATTCAAGAGCAAGACCAAAACACACAGAAGAAGAGCAAAAAAAAAATTCCACTTCTAAATGTTAGAAAACAGAAAATGTGCCCGCCATTCATTTTCCCTTGCACTTATTTTGTTTCATTGTCAATGCTAATCACACCAACCCAAGAAATTTATTCAAATTTCCATCAGCCTTCGAAAATTATTTTCGTCTTCTCTTATCCAATATTTACCAAAAGCAATTGTCAGTCATGGACTTCTGCTACTGCTGCTGCTGCTACACACATGCTTGCGGCCGCTTGCGCACGCCATAAATGGCAAGGTAAACGCATAAGAAATATTATTCGTTCATACAAAACGTTGCTATTCAAAGACGACGACGATGAGAAAGTGAACACACAAAAAAAACCACAACAACATTGAATAGCACATGGCGCGACACTAGGAAGATTCTCCAAGCGTGTGCGTTTTTTTCTCTACTCAACGATTCGGTTCCGTTGTTCGTTTCTCTTTATTGACCATTACATTGATATAGGCATTGGGCAACCGTTCAACTCAATCACACAATTTTCTACCGCCATCGTTTTCCACACGTTCGTATTTGGACGATGATATGGCTGTATATCCTTTTGTTGTTGTTGCCATACCGTTTTCGTACGTGTATTGTCACTACACACTAAACAATTGCCTGCAAAGAAGGATCAGTGTGTAGGCATTTTTATTATAGTTCTTTTTTTTACTTCATTCAATAGTGAATGTAGTTCAAAGACGATAATCGTTAAACAAATGTATGTATTAACCGTCCATTTACATGTAGCGAAAAAGAGGAATAAAAAAAAACGAAACAAGAAATACATATAACATGGATAAACTATGCAAATGTAGCGATTTTTCAAACGAGACTCAGCACCGCATGTTTAGCGCAACGGATTTTTGGCTGAATTTTTGCCCAGATTTTTCTAGAATGGAGGAAGAGTCGAGGTAATTTGGTTTGTTTAAGGCAGATTTGGAGGCTGATCGACAAGTGGAGCTCCATTCACACGACGTTTGTTTTAGCCATTTTTGTTTTCAAGTCTTTTTCTCGTTGCAATTCGAGCACCCTTGATGGGAATTGCAATCGGTATTTATGTGGGGATGTTCTCGATTTTTGAAGGGGGAATTTTAAAGAATTTCTTGGACTTTCAAAGTATCTCAACTATTAGATTTCCTTCTTATTCCTTAGAAGGTGGTCAACCTTCTTCTCCAGACTTATCATCTGCTCTGACAAAAAACAAAATTATCCCTGAGGAAAAGTTTCTGCAAAATGGAAAGAAAAATGAACGAACATGGAAAGAATCTTGACGTTCACTGGAAATAATCCTTTCTTTACCAAATTTGGATCCTTTATCTTTGTGTATTTCTTGAGCAAAACTTTCAATGGGAGAATAAAATTCATGTACAATTATGGAAATTCCGTCAAAATGTCCACATTTTTGAATATCAAGAGACATCAATCTTTAAAAAGCAAACATTTGAAACAGCCAAATCTATTCAATCATAGGTTGTGACACCAAAACATTTCAGATGGGGTCAAATTCATGATGCGGTCCCTAAAGTCCATTCTATCTAGTGTAGTTTATTTGCTCTCAGATATTTTTTGAAGAGCAAAAAAATGAAGGTCCTCACTTTTGAAATTCAATTCTATCTAATAGTATAAAATTTGCTCTCGGGAAAAAAGTGAAGACCTAAACAAAAAGTTTTCAGTTTTTAAAATAATTCAAAATTCTTGATGGGTAAAAAAATCACATTTGGGTAGAAAAAAAAGTCAGCAGGGGTCAACCAGGTCAGGGTACATCAGAACTTATGTAACGAATCCCAAAACCTTTTTCGCAAAAGAAGTCTCGCACAGTGATCGAAGTGGAATTATTTAAATGTTCATGTAGTTAAAGATTTTCCATGGCCGTCTATTAGATTGGCTTTTCGATCCTCATGTACTCGAACTCACACCACATGAAATATTAGTTATGAATAAAAAAAAAGGAACGGAGACGAAATAGGAAAAAAAATGGGTGAAATGGATAGAGAGAAGTGGAAAGGCACCACCACTACACGATCACCACCAGCAGTATGGATATAGGTGAAAGTGTGCTTTTAAAGCAGAAGTGTGATGATAGAAAGGGAAAGAGGCCAATGTGAACTACAGGCAAAAAAGCACATACCACACACAGCGCACACAACACACTATTCAATCGAAAACGCATTTGAACATTCATTAAAAAAGCGAGAAGTGTTCCCGCTCTCTCTCTCTCTCTCTCTCTCTCTCTCTCATTCACTAACGAAAAAAAGCAAAGGTCTGCCTATCCATCGGCAGTGAGACAATAGCTACTGAACACAGCACGATAGAACCAACTGAAATTGTAAAGTATAATTTTCGCGAACGTTGAAAGCGAAGCAAGCACACGCTTCACGATAATGATATTATCGAGAGTGTATTAGACAAATTCCATTGAAACAAACAATCAACAACAACAAAAAATTGTTGGAAACTTTTTATCCCTTCTTTTATTCAAACTGTGAACAAACAACAAAAATGAATAAGAATTAGTTGGCGGGAAAAAAAGAAACGGCAACACGAGTAAATAAAAAACCGCCGAAAATATGAATTTTCAAGATCAGGTGGAGTTGTGATATTTGAGTGTATTAAAACTGTGTGAATTAAAAAAGACCGCATCACATTTTCGGATGAAGTTTTAAGTGCATCAGTTGAATTCATTACGAGGAACGAAAACTTGGTAGAGAAAAAAAAACACGCGAAAAATAAAACAATAACACATACCAAGAAACGAATCGTCAGAAAACTTTTTCACTTTGCGGTGTGTGCGATGTGCGCGCACACAGCGTTGTGTGAGTGTGTGTGTCGGTGCTTTTGTAAACATGCGATTTGAATTAATCACGAGGAAATGCGTCAGATGTGCGTGTAATTGTTATGAAAGCGAAATTTCACACTGATTTTAATCGTCGTGAAAATAAAGCTCTCTCTACCACCCACTGGCCCACACACACACACACACACACACACACACACACACACACACACACAC